>NC_092469.1:6435000-6522500 GCF_047495875.1 Pithys albifrons albifrons | reverse complement strand
ATACAATTACCACATATGGTATCTTACCACACTGTTTTTGTGGATACAAGTCAATTTGCTATAGAAGTCTCTTCTCTCATAGTAACACAAGGAAAGAAATTCCTGCTTTTTCTTTTTTCTTTTTTTTTCCTTTTTTTTTTTTTTTGAGAACAGACTTTACAAGCAATAGAGAGCAGTGGGCCCACCTGGTTAGAAACTGAGTCAGAATCCTCAAACAATGGACCTCAATATTGCCTAAACTATTTCTAAACCTTCCACTGAGGCCTTTGTTGAATTACAGGAAATTCTGTGGCTAGAGAACAAAAATACAGCTTATGAAAAGCTGCAAAACCATGCTCAAAACCTACTTGAGCACCAACTTCTGAATACATTTGGATATCCTGATGCCATCAATATCCCAAACTAAATCTAGATTAAATGTAGTCAAGAGTGTTTTGTGAGAAAAATGTTTCTAGTGTTTGCAACAGAAAAATCAAAAGGAATATGAGCTTGACTCAAAGACTGTGAGTACCCAAGCAAATTATAAAGTAAATTATAATCATAAAGCACTTAAATATAAAATAATTCCAAAGAACCACTTATTAAGTAAGCAATGATGATTCATCCTGTGAAATCAATTCTTCTTCTGTTTCCAGGCTGTATTTTGTACATTTTGTTCCCCTGGCAATGGACAAACCTGCGCACCCAAATAGCCAGCAATTTCAGACTAGATTTCCTGATTGGGAATGTGGAGATGTTCCTCTGTTGTCACTCAATAAAAACTCTCCAAAATGTCTGTCACACAGAGAATTAGAACTCAGTAATAATATGCTGTATCTATTTTCAGCTGACTCTCTGATTTACTGTTTTCTCCAATGCTGTGCCTGAAAACCTGCAGGGAGAATACGATGGCAGCCTGATCCATTGGCCCAGTCAGGCTGGTCTTTCTTTCTGCTAAGATCACATTGTAAAAGACAGATTTCGAAATACAGATTCAAAACTAATTAAAGATTTCACAGTGTCCTACATGTAAAGAGCTATGAGGGTCTCTATTTTCAAATAAATGTTCCTCCCTTCAAGACAGAAAGACTGAAAAAAGAAAGTCATGGTAGATGCAAACTTCTACTCCCATAAAATAGCAGATTAGGTAGCAGGAAGGTAAAGATTATGAAGAATATTTTCATTTGCAAAAAACTTTCCTGTTTTGCAGGAGTTTTTCTAAGCAAGGCCAGCTGAAAGCAAGGTCAGGCCAAGCTACTCATTTGACTTAATCATGCATAATTGACACCCACATTTTGAACTCCCACATCCCTGAGGGTACTCTTGGGAGGCCCCCTGGAGCTTTGAGTGGTTGCAGAGTAACGATGGAAATGTGGGAGACATTACATTCTTGCTCTGAACTGGCTCAAATGCAATTAATTACGTCTTTTTCTCCTGCTGGATTCATATTACTATGAAAGCCAGTATTTTTGTTCTTCCAGCAAACACAAGAGCTTTCTTTTTGTCAGGCTTATCAGAGTCGCACCATTCAGTACTGAATCGTCTTCGAATGAACAAATATTGTGTGTATAATGGAGCCAGAAAATGTGACTACCTCAGGATGTGCTTGTCCATCAGTGCACTGAAAGCAAGGAGAGACACCCTGACCTTCGGATCTGTGTTTAGGGAAGTACCTTTGGTAGAAGGTGGTGTCCATGTTCTGGAGCCAAACATCTGTTTCTTTATACTAAAATACTGCTGCTTTTAGCAATATCAAGCTCAGTGCCCTTGGACTGTCTATAAAATTCAGAGGAGAAGACAAAATTCAGTATTTTGCAAGTGATGGTTATTGAGAGCTGCCAAAACCATAATGACAGTTTAAATAATGAGCAAAGTAAACTAAAATATCACCATGAAACCCAGCAGCAGCTTCTTTCCTTTCTGGCCCTAGGAGAAAATAAATGTGAAAGAAAATCTCAGGAGGATTGGGAGTGGAGGACATGAAGGAAAAGTGATCCAGAACCACTGAGTATATCTCAAGGAGAAGATGCCAGCAGCTCTCTGGTTTGTGTATATCCTGGAGTGTCTACAACCTCCATGTTTCTCTTGCATGACTCTCTGGTTCATCTTAAGACAGAGAAATATCTATTCTTGGGTCTGAAGGGTTGATCACTTATAATTTCTCCAGCAGGCTTTGGAGGTCACAACTATCCCCACATTGCTGCATTAGTGATGTTTGCCCTAACAGCAATAACTGAATTGCTGGTGATTTAAAGGCTTGATCACTTCTTTGGAGATAGCTCTGCAGGGTGTTTTGTAAGCCCTGGTCAGCTCCTGTGCACTCCTCTTCTTGCCTAGAGGCTACAAGGAGGAGGCAGGCCCAGCAACAATCCTGAGCAAGAGGCTTTAGCTCAAACTGCTCACTGTAGCTCACCATTCAGGCAGACCTTCCTCACATCTGCCTGCAGAAAGACTACGTACACCTCCCCAAAGACATGTGATTAAGTGCTGATGTGTTTATCAAAAGAAAGATGCTCTTATTTTGGGGAGAAACAGATGTGAAAACGCATTCCAGGATATTGCAAAGTAGCAATCTTTGACGACCACACCTTAAGCTACAGCATCGTGAAGAATTCAGCTGGACAAAATTACTCATTGCCTTTGATGAATCCAGAGTGCTACCTATCACTTATTTATTGCACACTTCACTAAAAGAGCCTGATTTTGTACTGATGGAAGATTATTACATCTGATTACATTGTACCTGACAGGGCTTATATTCTACCCACAAAATGTTTCAATTAAATATGGCAATCTTGATGTGCCCTCTTGATCAAAGAAACCCCTCAAACTGAGATAGGAGATCATGGTTCATTGAATACTACAGAAATCAAGCAACAACATCAACAACGTTGGTAAATGCAGCAGCTGAACTGGCTGTACAAAATGTGTGTTCAATTCAAGTCGACTCAAGTTTCTGAATTTTAAATTAAACTAAACCAAAATATGCCAAATTAGAATAACCTCTGAAATTCCCCCTGTATAATTTATTTAAAATTTCCATCTAAAATTCATTAAAATCACTAGCTTGAGCAGAAATTCAACCTGCAGCATAGAAGGATGTACAGCTGAGTAAAGTCATTTTTCCTGTTTCATTTAGACATGGTGTTTGGCTCCAGGATTATACAGAACATCTCACTAAAGGTGGGGGAAAAGAAAAAGAAAAGAAAAAACCACCAGAAAACCTTCTTGCTTTCTTGTTGCTAAAAACCCCCAAACCCAAACCAAAACAACAGGAAAAAGCAGAACAGGAAAAAGCAACCTCTTTTCAAGACTTGTACAGTCATTTATGTCCTTCTTGTAGAACTCAATCTGACTCACCTTCTAAATCCTTCCCAACTCTCATTTATCCCAATAAATGGATACTGGCTCTTGTGTGTCCTGACTTGGTTTGCTTAGCTCAAAATGTGTGTGGTATTTGAAAAAGGCTCTCAGTGCTCTGTTTTGGGTGAGGTAAAGTGCTTTGAGACCTGCTCTTTGTTTAGGAAAAAAAAAATAATCCCTGCAATATGTGCTGTCCAGTTCCCAGAAATGGGAACAAAGCTAAATTAACCCATACTGGTCCAGAGGTGGACTCCTGGATGCTGTGTGAGCTCTTTTCTTGTTAAACACTGAGAAAACTGGAAAAAAAATCAAAACGAGATTTTTCTGTTCTTCCACAAGTGGTCCTAGAAGATAAACAAAGAGAGGAAGCCAATGATTCTAACAATATTCAGCCAGTAAAGCAGCCGATTTTAATTTTTGCATACTGATAATGTGGTTTAACAGTTTAGAAGCTATGGAAATACCAACCTCCAGCCAACTTCTGAGTGGTGACTTCACACTAAACCCAACTCTCAGTCAAATCACTTAGCTTGTTCAGTTTTCTTTGAAGCCTGGGAAAAATCACAGTTTTTGACCAATTGCCATGGAAAACTATAAATCAGACTATGGTCATTGAAAGTTAGACTCAGGTTCACCATATGGTTTGTAAACCTGGGGAATCACTGATGCGTTTTGAGTTTCTGATGAAATCTGAAACATTAGCTGGTTTCACATGGTTTCAGATTCCTTTTCAAACATCTCAAACTCCCCATTCTCTCACAGCATAAATTCTTTCATTCATTCTAGGAGGCGTTAGGCGATCAGAAAGGAATCTTAAGATTAAAAAGAAGAAAAAGGTAGAAACATACAGTTTTCACAAGTGTGTATACAACCAGCTTAATGACCCGGACAAATGCACTTAATTAAGCATTTATGTGCACAATTACCCAGTTTGTGAATAAAGTCTTTACAACTATGTGTACTAACCGGATGTCAAATGTGCCTAGACTGTACATACCCCATCGTAAAACTGACCTTACCGAAATATGGCCTTCAACTTAATCCATAGTTTTATATCTTTCAAGGCTTGTATAAAAAGTCAGATGTATTCAGGACATCAGCTTGGTGTAAAACTCAACAACCAACATGGGAGGTTAAGGTTTTTGTTTTGCAGGATTGTCAGTGTAACTTGCCCTAGGTGTTTGGAAGCTGAGATGTTTTCTTTTTTATAGCAAAGTAAGGAAAACTGCTGAAAAAAAAATAACTGCATACTTTTTCCATTTTGGTGAGAAATAGTTAATGTTCCATAGTCTTTCATTTATTTATTAAAAGTATTTTACCAGGAAACACAACAGAGACAGGCCTTCTCATTTACAGTGAGACCCCAGAGAGCAGTAAATTTACATACACAAAGGACTAGCATCAACCCCTGAACCTTTAATGTTTATTTTGATAGCCCACCCTGCTGGTAAGGCCTTTTGTTAGGAAGCCAGGTACAACAAGGCAAGGATCCAAACAAACAACACTGGTAGCTTTGTTGACCAGGTCATATGATGTCCTGCCCTTGAACAGTACCCCTTGTCTTTTTACCCTTTGCCCCTAGAAAATGAAGTTAGTTAGAGTCCCTGTGGCAGATTTAGCATTTCCTTTCAGTGTCTGCCAATCTATCAAAATTCAGCTACCGCTGTGAACCCATCAACTCAGTGCAAAAAAGAACAAGGCTTACCACGGACCCCCTCAAAGTAGCAATCATTTATCCCTTCCTGAACTTTAGCTGACCTTTGAGAGCACGCTGGCAGTTGAAGCATGTAGCACCTTGTCTGGTACGATCTGGGCTGGGGGTTTTTCTCTCTCCCCACTCAGCCCCAGACTGAAGCTTTTATTTTGTTTCATTAATACCAGTGTTGCATTTAGGAACAACCACTTGCAGGGAAATAAACTCTTCAACAAGAGGATGCAATTGCTGTAGCACCACGCAAAAGAATAGAAACAAATATAAATACTCTGCATTTGCAGAGCCAGTTAGCATCACTTTGTAGAGGAAATAAACAAAACAAGTGGATTCCATTCACAAAGATTTATCAGAGGGAAGAAGGGAGATATTGTCCACAGAACACAATGATGTATTTTTATACAAATAATTGCAAAGTAAAATGAATCATATAGAACATTCAGCTCCAAAACTGAGACTACCACATAACTACAATATATTGGCTAAATATTGCGGTGGTTTCATTTTATTTTTTAAAGCAGCAGGAAAATCTAGATTGCAGGAAGGGTGATACACAGTGTAACTCCCACTGTAAATTTAAACTGACCTAAGGGACATAATTACATACATCTCATCATGAGACAATATACTTTTTATTTGTTTGAATTTTATTTGTATTGGTGAAACTGACCTGAAACTGACACAAGTTTATTAGAAAAAGGACTCTCAAAAACAGAGTGGGCTGGTCTTCTTACTTAAGATGGATGTGCCAACTTCTAGTATGATTAGAGAAATGGATAACTCACTAACATCTGTGCAAACTACAATAAAAAGGGATTTAGTGTTACCCCAAGGAAGGTAAAAGAGGCTGTCTGTCCATTAAACGCTTTATTACAGTGCCAGCAGCTTTTTTCTAACTCAGTTATTTCTGCACAGAGCTCAGCACTGTGACTGCCTGTCATCCTTACCAGACAGTGCTTGGGGCTTCCTAGTTTTTTTGTGCAAGGTAGATGACAATCAAATGACTCATTGAGCAGGGAAAGCGCCTGACCCCTAGTGAAGGATTAACTACGGAAAGTGAGTGTGATCATGTCACACCATTACTTAGAATTTTCACAGTCAATTTCTGAAAATATGAGATAACTCCTTAAAGAGACAGCTCTTTCAGGAAGCGCTATGAGCCAGCAGAAATTTCCTTCCACTACAAAGGCAGACAGTGCCATCACAGAGACATCTGCTTAGCTGCTCAGTGTAAACCCAGCACTATCCTTCTCATGATAGCAGACAAGGTTAAGAGTGAGCAAGACAAAAATCAGATGGCTTAGACCATTCAGGTGATAGAGGCAGAAAACCATGTGATAAGAGGGAAGACTATTAAATCCCATGTATTGGCACAGTCTCTGCCTAAATTAACACAAGGACTTTTAAAATAGGAACATTAAAATATCTATGCCAACATAGATGGACATTTCATGTGAACCCTCTTTTACCTTGGAAAAACCCTCTCTCAGCACACCACAGCAATGCAACTGTCCAGAGACTGCCCAACAAATCCATTGAAAGAGCAAAGGTTCTACTACGCTTACAAACACATGAAGACTGTGTCACATCTTGGAATGCCTGTTCCTCCATGGTACAGCTGGACCACTGTAAGTAAACCTCAAGAAAAACCACAGAAATACTGTTGGGTTCACCAGCAGCATTAAGCCCCAGCTTGTTGTCTCTGTGAACCTATTATCACTTTCTCACGATAAAACCCCCTCGTGGTATGAGAAGAGAGGCCTGACCCATTAATCAGCAAATGAAGGGCCCATTTACTCTGTTTTTACATAACACATTCTTTTCATGCACAGTTCTAAATGTGAGATTCATCAAGTTTCCATCAAAAAGAAAAAAAAAGTAGTTCAGCCTAAGAACCTCAAAGCTTGGGCGTGCCAAAATGAGTTAACATCTGCTGCTGCCTGAATCTAATTGAAATGATTCATTATAAATTTTACAGATCTGCTTAATGATTTTGTATTTCTTTTTCAGAATCACCTTGTTCATTATCTCACCTTAGGTAAGCTGAATTCAACAGAGCTGTAGTTTCCCTAACCGGTTGGAGTTTGTATACAACAGTTTCTAATAAAAGGAGGCTGATTTTCCTTTGACATTGTGTTTGTGATTTTTGTGTGTGTGTGTATGTGTTTGTGTCTGAATATACTCCCTCAGAGAAAAGCTCCATTATCATCGAACAGAGACCCATTAGGGGCACCTTGGAAACTTGGACCCTTTTACTAGAATCAGGGCTTAAATAGCACTTTAATTTATGGCAGTTTTCTGGCTGATGGCATTTTTGCTCTCAGGTAAGGTCATCTCAATATATATCCCTTTAGAGAAAGCCAACACAAGAATCTTTTTATGTTGGGTTTTTTTTTATTTTATTTTCAAGTAGCCAACTACTCAGCTGCTAAAATGTAAGTCACATACAGAATGTATGCATGCTTGATTCTACAGTGTTTTTTTCAAAGGGAAGATTCTTTATGTGTGTAAAAAAAGAGAAAAGTGAAAGAAAAAAATGAATAAGCATGTGAATAATTAGATCAGAGATAGATGCCACCTTTTTTCAGTGTTGAAACTGTGAGGGGAAAAAAGTGCTACCATATAATTGACATAATTGATCTATTTTTTTCCCTTTTTTGCTGCAGTAATTTTTTATGCATGCCATTGTTGCTGTTATTATCCAAGATGTGATCTTGTGTGGTTGATAATACTGACTAGATATGAATACTGGTAAGTACCAGCCAATCACAAATCTATAGTGTCTATTTCTGCATCACCAGGTGCTATCTCATGGGAAATATCCTCTTTTTTGGCAGGCACACAGCGCTCTGCATTATCTGTCATTTTCATTAGATTCAAGCTACAGCTGAGCCAAAAAGACTTAGTTCTAGCATATGTGCTCAAAATGGCCAAGATGAGATTGTCCAAATTCACCCTTTCAGGATTGTATTAGAAAACAACTGGAGCTAAAGCTAAAAATTAGAGCTAGCAAAGTATCTGAATTACATTTGGGAAACTGCAAACATCATAAGCTCAAAAGATTTCCAGCTTATCACAGTCATCACCTCCAAAAGCTCCAAGGAGCCTAAGTCAGCAATTTCTATGTTTTTCAACACTTCTTTTGTACAGACTAAATGTGATGATGTCAACAAAGAAGAACAAGGACATCACAAGAAGACAAAATCCTTCTGTTTTCCAGTGGCTCAGAAAACAACAGCTAGAAGCCACTGATTACATGCAAATGCCGTATTTCATAGGTCAATGTTATTATATTCTTAGTCAGCACTAATATATTAGTTGGGACTGTTGTTTATTAATAATTCTGTAGCTAAACTATATGAAATGGGACCATGAGCTTTCTTCAATTACAATAAAATAGTAATACTGTATCCTCCATCTAATGAGGACAGGCTTAATTGGGATTGTTGCTTTATTAAGATACCTCCCAGGAAACTAATTTGGTATAATGTTAGTGAATAGCTGTGACTGCTGTTTAATTGGGATGGTACTAACAAAAACTCTGCTTAATGGGGATACATTTGGTCAGTACCAAGGGGTTAAGTGATACTTAAGTTGGTGTTAAATGGGTGTGAAATTCTGAGTTTTGTTCTTTTAATGAAGACATTGCTAACTAGGGGTCAGGCAAGTAAAACAGGCAGGAAAATAGAATTCTGTAGCTCTCAGTTTTGTCCTCTCATTTCATTTCAAGAAGTTTAAAAATGGCAAATGACTCCTCGGTAGCATTCATTCAGTTACTTGGATATAATCTCTTTATCCATATTCTGTTAAAATATATTCATCTCTGACTTTCAGCCTGATCCGATTCCACTGAAAGAAGATTTCATATGACTGAAATCATATGATTTCATCTTGCATTTAGGAAGCATTTCTAGGTGGTCACTTAGCCAAGGGCTATGAAGAAGCCTTTACTCCACTTAAATCTGGTTTAATTTCATAAGCTGAGGCATGAGCCTTCTGCTACTTCTATACAAGAGGATGAAAGTAGCAGGAAGGCTCAAAATGAAAATCAAAAGCCATGCCCATGTCAGCTCTTCCGCAAGCCATCCATATGCATGAGAAAATGTATTTGTAGTAAAGTTCAATCTCCTGTAACAAGCAAATAGCTTACACAGACCTTCCTCCTGCATGTAAGCCTTTTACTCAAGGAACCAGGGAAGCAGAAACAGTAACTGGATCCCAGTGACCAACACGCATTTAGGAAGTTACCAGGAGCAGCAGTACCCCAACCAGCAGCTGTGGTACGTATTAGCTAATAAATGTTTTATGTTAAGAAGTTTTGGTCTGTGGAATGTAAACCCTTAATTATGAGCTCTACACCACATCTAAAACATTTATCAACCAATATTGAATAGCAAACATCTGTAAAAATCAATCTCTTTTTGTGGCTTATTTGCAAACCAACGAAGAACTAAATTGTGCATAATAAGCACAAAAATGATCAGAAGATCTGCAGAACTGGCATAAAAAGATAAAAGGATATCCCATTATGGGACTACTGCATATCTTTACCTATGACTAGAATTCAAGGTTTATTGGCGAAATGAAATGTACCTGTTGGCTTTTAATAAAAATACTTGAAAGAAATCAAGTTGAAGTCTATGTTCTAAAATCAAAATTGATGTAGGAGTGCAAACAAGATCTTTGGTCATGGTTAAAATTTAGTGGTGCCTTAAATGTTGTTTAATCATACCAAATATTAAATTCCACTGCCTTAGTTACTCTTGTTGTACACTTTGTTTAGATGGTGGAGGGATTTTGGGGGGTGGGAATTGGGATCACATGATGCTTTCTTAGGGCCTTTAAATAAGTAATAAAATACCTTTAAGCTCCTGAAGTTCAAATCAAGGCTTTCACTATAATCTATCTGATAAATAAGAAAAAAATAAAGAAACTGGATTTTTTAATTAATGTATTGGCATGATAATGGAATCAAGATGAGATAATCTCAAAACATTAAAGTCAAAGAATTTACAAACAAACTTTCAAATAGTTTTTTAGCAGGCAAGTCTAAAGTTGCTCAATATGTAAATCGCCTTATTAAAAGAAGAATTATGTCTTTTTCAGCAATCAGTTCAACTACATTGAAACATTTCAATAGAGAAATCTAGTAGTTGTGCATAGGAAAAATCCTTTAGAGAAGGGACTCAGGTGGGACATGAAAACTGGAAAAACATTCATGAGTTGAAATGCACAGGATTTATTAGCTGTTACAACAGTGCAATAAATTGACATCTTCACCAGTGTATGCTGACACCATTCTAGCATTGCATTTGGCCTTTTGCTACATCACTGATCTTCCATTCTCATAACAGGTACATTCAAAAAGAAGAGTTTTATGAAATCAGAGATTCTGATGAGAAACACTCTTAAGAAATCCTGAGAAGTATGATATAAGAAGTTTTGTCAATATTTCTGCTACGACTTTCTTAAAATAGTCCTTTATTTTTCATTTTTTGCTGCAATAAGGTGAAGTCAGTTGTGGCCAGAAAAATCATAATGCACAATTATACCTCAGGATAAAGGACTGAGATATCTCTGGAACTTAAGGAGTACAATTAGGGCGCAAAAACATCTGTGCTTATATCTTCTCCCTGAATTTTTGTAAAAACTTTTGAAATTGAAGGTCTCAGATTGGCCTTTCATTGGGCAATGGTGCCAAGATACAATAGTGGAGGATGTGAAACCCTCAGCAAGTCAGGTCAGACTATGCACAGGCTACCAATGGTTCCTAAGGATGAGCTAACCCAGCCTTTATCCATACAACAACCAAAGGATTAATGGTCAAATGACCATAAGGACTAATGTTCAGTAGACATCACTGTACTTCAAATGTGGTTTTGGGGACACAAGAAAGATAATGGATCATACTTTGAGAAATCAATTTGTATTTTTCCAATGGGGTAAAACATATGTTTTGCTGCTGCAAATCTGGAATGCTGATGGAGGCTCAGAAACACCCCGGAAGAGGTAAAATACTGCCTTGATTTTGAATAAGGGAGAATATGGCTTGTAATTGGCCTGGGTCTTTGAAATTTGCTTATAGTCATTGTCTCCTACTTTTTTCCTAGCTTTGTTAGCCAGGATTCTCAGTGTCCTATGATCTGTGGCTGATGAAGGTAGTTAAGGGAAAATGTTAAAATGGCAATTTGTGCCTGAACAATTGCTGAAAAAATTAACAAAATAGTAAAACATTATGCAGCAGGATCTTTGCAAACTTCCAACATTAAACTGGGGCCATTAGCTACACTGCAACTTGAACTTTAAAGAGCTTTGTATGTTATAAATTCTTGGGGGTATCATAGTTAGGACAAATATCCCTCATGTTTTTAAATGAATACTTAAAATGAAACTACAGATAAAGTAGAATAACCAAGCAAAATTAGCAGACAATTTCTTTAAAGCTTATATTCCATGTTAGCTAAATATCAAGGGCTGAATGTGACTGGGTTTTGCATAGCACAGTGAGAACCAATAAAGCTCCTTTTTTCCTTTTTTTTTTTCTGAATAGTATATGTAATCCCTAGAAAACATACCAAGAACTAATGTAAAAACAAAAGCAGGCTGCAGACCTCTGTACTTTTCACTTCTTTGAAACAAAACAAATTCTCAGTTCTGTTGGGGTTAAGGATTGGTGGTCTCATTTGAGCCCACAGTGGACAGTCATCTGCATGACACGGCTGGTGTGCCTCTTGGCACAATTCAGTGTGATTGGCAGTATTTGCTCAGGAGAGGCCCAAGGCTGGATGATGAAGTAACTTCCATTATAGAATACAGACAAGGTCAGCTTCATGCAGAGAGTAGCAACAAGAAGTCCTGGTCCCCAAAGTCTTTGTCCTACTGGATGTATGCTTTTGTATTTTGCTGTTATGCTTTAACAAAACAAAACAAAAAAAAAAAAACCCAAACAACACTTTTCAGCTGTTAACTGCTATGTGCATGAAGGTTATCAAAACTGTGGAAAAAACTGCATCCATGTACAAGTTAAAAAACAACTGCACTTATCTACTGCATCTAAAATAATCTGAGGCTGTCATAGATGTTTTTGCAATACTTTAGATAGGATGATTGATTTTGGAGAAGTTGTTTGGACTGTGTCTCTCAGGAAAGCTGTCCACAGAGCAGTAACTAAGAATAACAGTTGTGTTTTAAGAGTTATGCCCAGACTTCAGAGGCCCACCTGCAGAGTAGCTCAAAGTCTGCAAACCTGCCTGCAGAAATGGGATTGCTTAGAGCTGGAAAGGAGCATTTGACATTGCTGTCTGAGATGAATTTTTCTAATGAAAATCAGAGTTACAGTAAAGCAAACCCCAAAGTACAGCAAATCGTTCAAACAAATGAACTTAGAAAATTCAGTATGAAGTTAGAGTTAATAGGAATGTTTATAGGAGCCACCAAAGTACTGAGAAAGACACTCATGCTCCAGCCTGATTTTTACTATCATATCACTTGACAAGGACATTTAATAAACTTAGAATTCAGCCCATGTAAGTGGGAAAGTAACAGTTCTCAATTCTTGCTATAATCTTAGTGCTTTGGTACCTTCACTTCCCAAGAGCTTATCCAAGGTCATATCTTCTGCTAAGACAAAGCAGTCACTGAAAGGCAATAGAAAAGCTCATGGAATTCAGCTTTTGCAACATGCTCCTTAACAAATTTTTCTTTAATAGCAAGTAAAGAGTTTGCTTCTCTTACTTGGAAAAGCAAGGACCCAGTTGCCTGAAATTTTGAGTTATTAATTATAGTCCATTTCCTCCTCGGTCAAGATCTGTTCCCAAGGTCACTAGGGAACATGAACAATATTCCACACTGTGTATTTAGTAGCCTGCCTAATCCCTTTCCTTCCTTCCCCCCGTATGTACAGCCATCTCTCATTTGTATGCTGTCAGACAGTACAGCTTGCAGGGGTGAAATAAAAATGTACACTAGAAAAGGTATACAATTTCTTATAATCATGGACAAGAAAAAACCCCAAACTATCAAACAGCTACATTCTTAAGTTTAGAAAGAATTCACCTTGCTGGAGCCTCGTGATGCTACTGACAGATTAGTCCCATTATATACGTCTATTTACTTTGCTAATCAATTAAAACACTGAAGTTAACATATGCCATATTAAGTGGTGCATATGCTATGAAACAGTTTGTTAAAAAAAAAAAGCAAAAATACTTTTGTGAACTTCTGTTCCCATCTGATGTTTTAAAACAGTCTTGAAAAATTATCATTTTCTAGCCCAAACACAAAAGCATTTCTCCCACCCTCTGCTGAGGCAGCTGAAGTTAATGAAAGAGACCTTAGAGGGGAACAGAAGCAAATGAAAAAACATCCCTTCTTTGGCATGGTATTGGCCATCAAATCTTGTGGAAAGGTCTTAAAAATGTTTAGGGTTAAGCAAAAGACAAATTGTCTCAGAAATGAAACATCTTGTCTTTAGGCAATAAAATTTGGCTGCAACAATCTCCTGATGACAGACTTGTTTCTGCAGTTCCTATGTGACACTATTCCCAGCAAGAATGGACATCTAAGGAGAAGGCCAACCCCAGGCTATAGTGTCTAGCATGTAATGCCTTATACCTTTGGAGGGGCTTGATTGCTTAGGATTGCTGTCACACAGATGCTGACAAGGGAGAAACAGGGTTCCCAGCCCCCCACCCCCCTCCCCCCGCTTGAAAAGAAGTGGTAGAAAGTGAAAAAAGTACATTAAAAAAGATTGGTGGTTAGGTTTAAACTTCCAGGCCTTCCAAGATGGGAATGACAGGCAAACTGAGTGTGAATGCACACTGACATTTGCCCATCACTGCTGAACATCCAGAGCATGGGTGAACATGTACAAAATCTACCTTTCTTGAGTCTCCTTTCTACCTCATTTAAAATATCCATACACCAGTCCCACTGTTTCTTTGACTGGATTCATCATCATTATCTATTTAGTAAACACCTACATATGGGCCTTGAACTAGACAGATTGGGGTACCAAAACCTAAAATATTAAAACAGCATTTTAAAACTAAATGTTCTACTGTGGTTAAACAGCACTCCTGAAGCGCCCCAGGCTTCACACATCATTCTGATGAGGACATGTCATATTCTGATACTGACATGTCAAGCTTAGGAGGTTTAGACAGGTACAGTTAAATCACATCGCAGCATTGAACTTCAACTTCTAAAATTTTTATCTTGCTTGTACAGTGAGACAGGAGGGCTGGCTTTACAAAGTTGATGGCCACAAAAACAAAGTAAGGGGAGAGTAGCTTACTAGGTAAAAAAAAAAAACAAATGGGAGGGGGTGGGTGGTAAAGCAGACCTATATTGCTTTCTGCTCCCTGTGTAGAGCTGTGCATGACTTTGTGAAGAAGGAGAGAGGCAGCAGAAGTGGAATTAGCTGCTCTGAGTATCAGCTGCCTGTCCCTCACCAACACACCCATTTCAATTTGGAGTTCTAGGCTGTCACAGACCACTAGGCTCACAGGCTGTTCCTTTCATTGGTGGAGACAGTTCCCATGGCAGGATAAATCCAACTTCAAACCACCTATGCAGCGCACATAGCCATGCTGACCAGATCAAATTTGAAGTTTTAGTGCACGGCAGGTACCAGCAGACTCAATTAAGGTGAGCTGCTAAGCTAAATTTGCCCTGCCACCCCCTGGCAGCAGAAAGTTCTCCCTCTCACAAATTTCCCCTGTCAAAAAGCAGCACAAAAAGCCCTTCAAAGACTCCTGGATGCCAGGCAGGAGTAATCAGTGAGGAGAGCTGCAGGGGATTCATGCAGTGCTATTAGCTTCAACAGTAAACCAAGACACCCAGTAACAAAATCAGTTATTCTGCTGTGAGAAGTAAAGGAATGTGTGTGATGCCTCTTCTTCCTTGCCTTCCACAAGAATTCCTCAAAATACCCTTGAAAGAACAAGCCAAAGCATTGAGAGAAGCGAGGAGATGTTAGCTATGGTTGCATCTGGAGCAAGAACCATGCACTGTCCAGATGAGAGCACTTTACATCTTACTCTGTAGCATTTAATCTTGTGCTGATGAATTTTGCTCTAACCAGAAAGAGCCAGTTAAAACAGAACTGGATACTCTGGCCAAGACTTATGTCAGATATTCCTGCATCTTTGTTTGCCATCTCCAGTGAGCTCCCTGTATTAAAAAATCCACTGGAAATATTTCCTGGCGGCATAAGAATCTGTAGTTATTGTGAAACAAGATATATTCTGCTGTGCTAGAGAGAAGTATTAACCTAAACATTAAGAACTATTCCAAAAAGCCAGAAGAACCTGCAACTGAATTAAAGCAATACAGCTTGTAGTAAAAAAGCTTGTTTGAATCAGTCAAATTTTCTTTCAATCTGAAAAAATTCGTATTGCTAATTCTTTAAATCAAATACTGGGCAATAATGTCCAGGTGTTTTTCAAACTGAGGGAACATCTGACCAGCTTAGAAACAAAACATATAAAACTTGTTTTCTAAATCATAGGAATTTTTACCATTAGCATAACTGAGAGCAGAATATAAACACTGAGTTTGAAGGCTGTGCTGGAAGAAGGTATGAGCATTCCAACCACAAAGGTCAGCTGATTCCTGTGATACAAAACCTACCCAGGCAAGACCTCTCCAGCCTAAACTTTTTCTGCAAGGTAACAAAAAAAAAAAAAGAAAAAAGAAAAGAAAAAAAGGGACCACTTTAGAGGGTTTGGTCATAATTCTAAAGTATTTTAGAAGAAGGTGGCTGAACCTGAGCCTTCTTCCTCATTATTGATTTATTTCATACTTGTCTCTTCACTTGTGGTTCCAAAAGCAAGATATTGTTAAACTCCACATAAAATACAAACACATGAAAATCCTTGTGCTAAAGAAATTGTTGGGGGGTTGTTGGTTTGTTTAGTTTGGGAGGTTTGGAGTTTGTTTATTTTCTGGAATAATGTTCTCTGAGGTCTGGACAGATGAAGATACAACTTCAGGGTTGAAGTCAAAGTCTTAGAAGACCAAAAGTCCTAGAGGCAAAGTGCTAGACCATTCCATTGGACTGTTTTCCATTTCCATGACTTTTTCATTAATTACTTTCTCCTTTTAAACAAAAAATTTAAACTCTGCATATTTCAGGAATATGACACTTTCAGGGTAGCAAGATCTATGGCTTAGGATTTCAGCAACTGTAATTCCTCTAAGGTTTACAGCTTTTACCAAAAGGTCATCTTACTGAAACTCAACAACATGCTGATAGACCACAATGAAGAGTAACAAAACTCCTAATCTGATAACATAGCCTATTTTTTTCTTTCTAAAGTTTCAGTCAAAACACATTTAAGTCCCAGCACCCAATTTCCTTAAAGAATTAAAAAAGCAATTTTGTGATTCAAACCTCAAACTCTGGTTGTTTGATGGCAATCAGAGGTCAACTCATTCTAAACTGCTTGATCATGTCATTTTATTTGACCATTTTTGCCTTAATTGCAGATCACATTGGCTGTAGCACAGTATTCTATAAATACTTGAACAATCTGTTCAATAGAGTGATAAAGCTAAGCAATTTAAAAAATAAGTTGAGCTATGTCACCTTCTTGTCAACTAAGCTACTAATTTAACTATATGTAGAACTTATATAATGAACTGCTATGCTGAGCACTGAGTAGAATTTCTAGTTATTCGCTTTCAGTGCTCATTAAGGTGAGAGATGACAGGACTGGCCACGTGTTCCTCTACAGTTAGATATCACTGAGCTTATAACTAACTTGGCTAGAACAGAATTAAAAACACTTATCAGCATTTAAGGAATGGAGTATTTCAGCAGTAAGGCTAGTCCTGCTTGCCCAAGCCCTCATGTTTTACTGTGGCTGATAGTAGAATTTTAATTATTACAACCATTTACAAATACAGTTGCTAAAATTATTTCCCATTCTCCAGCTTTGTCCAGGCCATGATCTTCTTAAATCACCTTCCTGACCTCTCCTCACCCTCATCCTTACATTCCAGGTTTTGGTGGTCACTTCTATTTCCTACACCACATCCTCATTACAAAAGTTAATTTTGAAGGACCTAAACTATCTTTAGCTGCCCTTTCCCATCTGTCACTCTCAGCCATGAGATGTCAGAGAAGAGGTTTCTTGTCAAAGGCTAAATTCCCACTGGTGTTGCAAATGGACCACAAGGAAGAACATTGCATCTCTGAATCCAGGAACCCTGGGAGAGTATTTACAACAGTTATCAGGTGGCTGGAAAATCACTTTGCTTCATAAACATCTTTCTTTTCTTAGGATCTCTTCCTGGAGGCACCTGCTGTAGCAGATAACTCCTGAAAAAGAACTTTCCAACCTTGGAAAATGCTGATTCAGACATCAGAGAGAGATTATTCCATCATTATGAAACACACAGAGAAATGTGCAATGTCAACTATATGCCTGGTAGCATTCAATGGGCAGTTCATGGAAAACCATAATTCCACAATTCAAAGGGAACAAATCATTCCAGAACACTGTCTCAAATAGATTTGTATCTTGGAGACTTAACTATGAAATCTATGGAGACACAAGGTCCATCCAAAGCTTTTCCTCTGCTGGGATATTCAGAAGGACTTCCTACAGTGTAAATGCTCTGCTGTCACTTAAGTTATGAGTACCATCCAACATTTTTCTCTCAGGTCAGGACTAGTAGACTCTTTCTCTATGTGTCTGATTACCTGAGCTCACAGGGAATTAATCCCCTAAATCCAGTATCAAGTTGGTGATTTTTGAACCCCAGTTTCAAGTGTATTTAAGCATTGGAGGGAACTTACAGAACAAAACATGTTGTAGGACCGTGCATGTTTTGTCTCCACAGAAAATTAGGATGACCAGTTTTAGTTTAGTTTGATTATACTGCAAAAGAAAAGTCTTAATATACCAATGTATTCCTTGATAGAAGTCATTGTTCCCTTCTGGAGAGCTGTCCTTATTGAGTTCTGTTTGCTCAGAGAAATGACGTGGCTTAAGTTTTGATGTATACTTCATTTTTAAAGCATTTTATTGCTAAGAGAATATTTGTAAGTGTTAAGAGGTACTTTCCACATGGATTTCCAGGGATTATATCAGTTCTGAGGAACCTTTACTTGCTGAGCACAGCGCAGACCTTCTCAAAGCATTTGGTAGGTCACACTAACACATCTCCTAATGCTAACCCATGCTAGTGTGGAAAGAGGAGTATAACAATACAGGACACAAGAAACAAGATCAGAGGCTGTAGCAAGCCCAAAGGCTTAAAGTTGCCCAACACAATTTTACTAATAACCAAGAATAAAAATAATTTTAAAAAATGGATGAAATAAGCTTCTCAGGCCTTGTTCTCAAAGATTTTTCTCTGAAAGGATTACCCATCACTGGCCATACCAAATAGCACCTTGCAAGCAGGGTTTTATATTGCAGGAGCCACAGCATGCAGAAAATATGCAGGAGTCAAAGGATGCAGATTTATAACTCCTATTTATAATGCCTATCAAAATCTTACCATCTATTAAGTCAGTGCAAATTATGGACCGAGATACATTTAAGAATCTAAACCTTTCTGCTTTCTTAGTAATACAGGGTCAAAATTGGTATTGTATGAGAATGAATACCTCCAGGGTTTAACCATCTTCTCAGCACACTTTGAAAAGCTTGAAAAAAACTCATGCTAGCAGAAATAAGAGAACTTCCTAGCTTGTTTTCAAGCTCTAAAAATGTGGACTTCTTTGTTAGACCCAGTTATGAATTGTTCTACCAGAGGCAGTAGGAACTCCAGTTTCCATGTTCCATTTTAAAATACTTACATTAGAGAAATTCTTACAAACCTCTTTTTTCCATCCAGTTTTCAAAGTATGACTTGAAGAAATCGCTGGAGCTAAGGAAGTTCTTCCACTATTTAGTGCAGCGGGAAAGAACTGGTTGCAGCTTATCCTTAACTCCTTCCCTCCCACAAATAGTTTCCTTTCTGCTCTCATCTGCTGGATTTTCACAGAATTCCAAATACCAATTGAAAATGAACTTTTTAAAAAGCCAAGTCACCCCGCAGCTGACACAGCAGTGGTGCACACATAACCTGCAGGGGAGCAACGCCTTTATTTAGTAGGACTTTCTCACACATCTTTCACATCTGTGTCCCCAACCGCAGAAGTTTCCTCCAGTATTCAGATGAACACATAGCCAAGAGAGCATGAGCTTGCACACACAGTCTGGCCTGGCTTCCCTGTCTCAGTGCATAGCTGCAACAGCCCACCCTTTCCAAGACAAGAACCTTTTCCTGCTGCCAGTAACTTAAAAAGTCATGTCATTCAAATAGTTTAAATCTGTCCTGAGAAATCAGTCAAATCACATGCCTGATGGGAGCTGTTAAGGCTGCACAAAATAGGATTTTTTCATTCCCTCCATCTGAAGAAATAGAAAAAAGTAGAATTCCCAGGAAATTGCATTAAGCCTATTGAGAGATTGAGATTTATTTTATAAAAGTTAAGCACTTACAAGATAAGGAATACTAAAATTAGGTGGTCCATATGACTTCAAATCTGCTTTCTACTTAAGTGTAACATGAACTGTCCTTAATTATATTATTACTTTTCTCTGCACAAGCCCTGCATTATGCAGTGTATGGGGGGAGGGGGGGGCACTACAACTCAGGGAAAGAGGCAGCTATTCCAAGAATACCTTTTCATCTCTCCATTTTGGTTCCTGCCTTTGATGCATTTGCTGTAAATAATGCTGAATTACTTTGACATCTATTGCCAGAGCATATGCATGCCTCAAAATTACTAAAGATGTTTCTCCACAGGGAGATGGACAATGCTTTTTTTCCCATGTTACAGGTAGCAGAGTCCCTGAGTAAGTTTTAGGTCATAAGATAAAGTCTCTTTATCTTATCTTCTGGCCACATGATCCAGCTTCCAGATCTGTAGATGTAATTAGTGCTTGGTCAAATCAATCCACAACTGTAAGAGCTTAGAAACCTGTTATTGAGGTCCTGTATGTTCCATGCTGAGCAACCAGATTGGTGATTGAGTTTTCTTGCATATTATTTATTGCCATCTTTTAGCCATGTCTTTTCTCTCCTTGCAGTAACAAGTGTTATTTCTAACTTTCAACTGGTAGAGCTACTAAGGCAATGATAATTGCTTTGCAGATAATTATCTGATACTGTGCATTAGTTTATTTCCAGAAAACAGTTCATGGTGTGGTCCAGAAGAAGGAGAGTGAGGGCAAAATCCTGTAGGGAAAAAAAATATTGCATGATCATGGAGCAAAAGAAATCACATATGTGCCAGGCAACACCAACAAAGTGTAGCTTGAAAGAGTAGCTTAAAATTCCAGCATTTTCTAAAAGTTGAGTGTTGGCATGTGAAACTGCAATGATCTCACAGGAGTCTGTTATGTGCTCAGAGTCCTAAGGGTTCTTCAGTTAAAGGAGTTTTAAGGTAAGTCGTTTGTAGGAAAGCTGCACAAAATAACATAATCTTATTGTTTCCTATCTTCTTCTGACTTCCTTTATCTCACTTTTCCAAAATGGCAATCCATCCCACAGAAAATATTCTTTTTCTACCGTGGATCCTTTTCACATAACTGAAATTTCTATTACAGCTTCAACTCAGAATTTGCAAGGCATGAAGGAACAGGATGTGAAAGCTGCAATAAGAGAAGCAATTTATGTGCCACGAATATTAGCTTTTCTACACTGTCGCAGTAAGTGTGATAAGAAGTAGGCACCCATGTACTGTATGCACAGAATGAAACCTTTCCTTAGCAAACAGAAACTGAAATGTTTGCCCAAAGGATCAAAGATTCACACTGCAAAAGACTAATATTAGAGAGCAAGATAACCAATTAGTGTTTCCAGGCCATGTGCAGAACTGAGTGTTATATTTAACTCAGGTACAAATTTCATCCTTTGCCCTCTATAAACTCCCACGGCAACACAGACTCTGTGAACACAGGAGAAGTGAGCAATTTCTAACAAGGTCTATGTGTGAAAGCTTAGGCAAATTCATATAGAATCCATCATCAAAGAATTCGCCATTAATATAGGAATCATGTTACTATTCTAATGTCTTACCATTCTTTAGTATGCTTAAATGCAGTTAAGGGGGAATCAGATTGTTGACCCTTAGCAGTGGTTTCTGACCACTCAGCCTGTTTAAATCAAAGAAACCCTTTGAAGAATGAAGTACGAATCAAAGTCAGGTTTGGCTTTTGCTACTTGATCCTGTACACAGCAAACTGGAAGGTGAGGTACCATAATGTCTTAAGGTACCACCACAGATTGTTTCCATCCCTTCCAGGATTTCCAGGCTCACCTTATCATCTATACTTGCTAAATACATTCAGTGAACAGTATGTAATAAATATGGTAACATCTGGAAGCCTATGACATTCAGCACTGTTTAGTTAACATTTAAAAGTGTGAGATGTATAAAATTCAGGTGGGAGAGCACTGATCCATCACCAAGGATAAGGAAAAGGAGAGGGTTGTGTGGACACTGACAACTTCCCAGCATATCATTTTTTCATCATTACAAAGTATAATTACAATTTCCTAATTAATTTCATTCTTCAGAGTACATTCATCTCATTCTTTTGGCTTCTCAACTCCTTTTTACTTTTTTCCCTTACCTCCTTTCCAGAGAAGGTAAGGCCCACGGCTGGCTAACACACTCATATCATCCCCTTTCTAATAATGCCCCTTACATTAGTGCCAAACAGTCAGGATTTTCTAAAGCACTGGAGTAATTCTGCAATACCCTCACTGCTGTGGAAACTGCTGACCAAAACCCTCACACAATGGGTCTCCCTGGCATTCTTTAACCCTGTTGGTGATGATAAAGTCTCATAAATCTAGGTAAATCTTTAATTATACCTTAGGAACACTCTGATATTATAACTATGAAGTAGTAATAAAGAATATGCTGACAATTAGCTCCGGTAAGTCTACACATTATTGAATAGGGGGAATTGCTTCTAGGGTTAAACCAGGGCTGTGTCATGGGTTCTTGTTGCTATTTTTGGTTTGCCTTCACTAAGCCAATTTTTATGGGTTAGCATATATGCATAGAGAACACCACACCTGCACTTTTCTGGGTTTTGGCAACTGTTTATCTCCTCCCTTTTTCCTTTTCTCTGGAACATTTAGAGCTCTTGGTATTGGAAAGCCATTTTGGCTCTGGAAATACTAAAGATGTAATTACATTTTTGCCTTGTGTGGCTTTTTCCAGTGGCAGTTTCTTTTCACTCCAGCTCGGGTTGAAAACTAGCAAAGGTAGACTTCTTACTGTGGCTTTGGGGTTCTGGTGATATTGGCAGAAAATCACAACATATCTGACTGAAGGATATATCTTTGCTTTTAAATGTCAGTGCTACATTTGCATGTATTTTCTACTAGTGTATGCAAGTTATTTATATCTTAAACCAAAGCATACATTTTAACTTGTGTGAATAATGCTGAAAAAAAGTAGTAATTTCTGTTACTTTGCTAATTAAATCATTTTGAAAAATGGTCTAGGTACTGACAGGATTAACAAGGGCACTTTGCAGGATTTTGATGTTTTCTTGATTAGATCAGGAGTATTTCATATAGAAACAGTATTTGATGAAGTGGTTTAAGCAAAGTGAATGAATGCACGACCCTAGTTTATCTCAGTATCTTCATAAAGAAGCCATCTTAGCTGTCAAGGAAGCCCAGCCAAGAGTGAAAATGACCTTAGATCACAGCTAAGCAAAAGGTCAGCTGAAAAGAATAGAGAGAAACATTATTCTTAGAGCTGATCCTTTGGGTTAGCCAATGTTATTCCCAACAAATGTAATGCATTGTACTGAACTTTAGTAGGTCAATATTACAGGAATATTAGGTCTAAACCCCCCACAATTGTTTTCATTTTTCCTTTTATTTCTTTTCTGCAAGAAACTGTGGCTTTCCTATTAATAAGGTGCTTGCTGAAAATATTGTATGAAAAGGGACTATATTTTAAATTGTTGCATATCATGGTGACTTTTTGAAATAGTGAGATGGTCAAAATACTTCTATTGGCAACAGCCACACAAATTCTTTTCACCTCTTCCAAACGTGATTCCTAAACCTTCCTATTTTTAAGCTAGAAGAAATAATAAAACTGTCAAAATGTTTACATATAGTGCCTACCACCTGAGGTCTCAGACTGCTCTGTCAATATCCTATTAATTGCATTATAAATTTTATAGAGCTGGAAAGTATAAAAATTCCCATTTTACAGATGGGGAAATGGGAATATTAAGAATTCATGCACTCAGTCACACAGGAACTAGCAAGAAAGAGGGATAGAATGAAGATCTCCAATTGCCCAACAGCAGAGCTCATTAGACAGAAGTCGAGCAAAGAAAAATATTGCATTTGTCCCTGTGATTTCAGTCTTCTAGATATGAAATAGTTTGGTACTAACACAATAGCAACACATTTCCATGGATTGCTCCAGGAGGACGGCAATTTGGAGCAAGTTACAGTAACTCTCTGGCCAAAAGCAACACAAATAGACTTTTACAAAAATAAATTGCAAAATAACAAATGGTAACAAATATTTTTTTCATTGAAATATTAAAAAAGAAGGCAAACAAAAGCCAGGGAGGATTATTAAAAAGCTGCCCTATCTTCATAAAAATTCAGTGTTGGTAAATGGAATAGACTGGATTTAGTTTGCATGTGTTATATTAATCCTGGCCATACTTAAAATGGAATATAAAGGGTGTAAAGGGATCACATCCAAAGCACTCTCCTTGAGATTTTTAAAATGACAAAGAAAATCCAAAATCACTCACAGAGAAGAAACTGGGAAAGGTGATATCTGCTGACTGTAACCTATCTGACAGATGTCATTCAGACATTGAATTTGATTTGGTTTGATTTGCAAGGCTACATGTATTACATTTAAGCAGATCCATATGCTTCAAAGGCAGCAGGATTTATCCCATGCTCTGGTCAAGTTGCCTCCCATTCACTCTTGCGATCATCACCTCTTAGTCTGTACACGTCTTGTGCAGAAATCCATTCCAGTCATGTAAAAAACT
This sequence comes from Pithys albifrons albifrons, assembly GCF_047495875.1. Lineage (NCBI taxonomy): Eukaryota > Metazoa > Chordata > Aves > Passeriformes > Thamnophilidae > Pithys > Pithys albifrons. The sequence goes on along the minus strand of NC_092469.1, from coordinate 6,498,386 downwards.
TGTCTGTAAAAAAAAATGCAGTATTGAAATCTCAGAATACCTTGCAAAAAATTCAAAAAATGAGTGTTAGAAACCCCTCCAGAAACTCCTTTCTCCATAAATGTTTTCAATTTTTTTTCATGTGGCTTCCACACAGAGAGAGAACAGTTTCTCTGGGAAAACATTCTTTTGACAAAACATGAAAGCAGAATTTTGCCTTTTCAAAACAAGTTGCAGAAAAATTAATCACCCCAAAAGATAAATCTTAAGTGAAAAAAAAAAAAAAGGCAAATCACCCAAGCTCCTACTTCCACTGGAAAATTGTTTATAGTTACTTAAACCAAACTCAACCCCACACATCATTTACCTCAATAACTGCACACAGGATCAGTAGCCAATATCCTGTCAGTTAAAGTTCTCTTCAAACTTATTTCCTTACTTCCTGTGTGATTTCACATTGTTTTTATTCCCTTCCTAACTATAGTTCTGGGAATAGTTTATTGATTATGACTCACTGCTTGAAATTACACACAGATTTGGAAATCTAGTGCTTTCTCTGCTTTTGACAAGTGAATTCAAGCTGTATCAAAGTTTTAGAAAGCTCAAGCTGTGTCAAACTTTGGACACAGAGGCTGCCTCCTGAAGCTTAACTGCCCACAAGTTACTCAAAAAAACTCAGAGTTCACTAGACCAGAAGTGTAAAGAAATTTTCTTTACTTCTTTTTATATCACTATACTTTTTATAAACAATGTTTGAACTCACAATATCAGGTTCTTCACTCTTGCTCTTTTTTTTTAAAAATAAATTTACTAATATATCATTTTTCCCAAGGTAGTTTTGAACAGCTTTACATCCAGCTCCATTTTGGATGAATTTCAGCATAGAACAAACACTGCTTGTGTGATCTAGGCTTTGGAAAGTTATTTCCGAACCTGAGTAGGAAAAAATGAATGTCTACATTTTAAGACACTTTTATTAGTCTGCAATTTCAGTCCATCCAACAAGGGTCAGCTACAGCCCCTACTCAGCACATGGTTTCTGCTTGATCACCCACAGACCTGGGGTAGCACAAAACTTCTTTGCAGTTTAATGGGCTAGGTTTGGTTTTCTGCTTCCCTCTGTTACAGCCTGCCCACAGCTCATGGGAGGATAAAGATATTAACACTGGTATTATTGCAGGTATTAAACTCTCACACAAGTTTGATTGGTGTCTTCTTCTTACATTCCCAGGATTACTGGAAATCCCAGATCTTGTACCAGGAAAGAGTTTCTCCAAGCAAACTAACAAGGAACTTGGGGCTAGCAGAAATTACCCTTTTCTGTACTGGGAGGGTTGACTTCATTCATATGATTGATTGCATGTCTCACCTTCTAGTGCTTAACAACGTTCTTCCCTGTAGTATTTCCACTTTTTAAAACTGGCATTATTCTGATAAAGGCTTTATAATTATTTTAGATGTATGTTTATAAAATAGATACGTATATACTTGGCAAGTGCTTTGTGGTCTTTGGGGATGAAGAGGTGTTTGGAGGGAACGTTGCTTAGTCCCTCCCTGTTCAACATTTCTATGGACAGACACAGAGGATTCCCACTAGCAGATCATCTGCCTCATCTGACACATGATCTTTCTCCTCAGCTTGTTACTGCCATCATCACATAAGTGATTCCTGGTGTCTGTAGAGGCATTCACACACTGATCCTCAGCTAAAAATGTAGAAAGCCTTATCCAGGCTGCCAGCACAATAAATAGGTAATCCTCAAAGTTAAATAGCAATTACAGTTGCAGTAGGTAAGGTACAAGCACGCTGGTGTAACAAAGCAAGCACAGTTTTTCTTTCTTGAACACTTACATTCTAGGAAGCTCAATACCTAAAGTTTGCTCGTGTTTGCTGTTTGGAAGTGAAGCCCCTATTCTTCTAATTCCGAGTCACATATTGACAGGTTGTCACCTTTCAACTGCTTTCCAATCCACCAGACCAGAGCTTTCAAAGAGAGGGTTTTGTATGGGTGCTAAACACACATCCCCAGAGCTCCAAATAGATCTAATGATCCAAAAGCACAGGTATTCCAGATTTTGGACAGTTAGTTGAAAGACTTGCCTAATATTTTGCCCTGACCCTCTCAGGTTTGTTCATTGTCTTTGGTTTAAATACAAGATCAAGACAGATTCACAAGAAAGAACTATTAATGCAGTCTTTAAAAAAGATTTTATCTATTACATTGAAAGCTAAAATTGAAAGTTAAATTAAAAGCAACAATGCCAATGATAAAAAAATATGTTGATAGAAATGTTAAGTAGGACAATTTTACTGTAGGCAAGTGGTTTCCAACTTCAATTGAATTCCTAATTAAAGCCATGACTGCTATTTATTGTGCAATATGCTTATTTGGTGCTGCAGCATCTGCTGCTTGAAAGCGGCATTCACCCTCCTCTCCTGGGTTAATTTAAGTTCACCCGCCTCCCCTCAGCTCAGCGCTTGCACTGGAGCCTCGCAGAATGGGTATTCAGCACATTGCAGAGATTTAGTACCCATTCTAAAGCCCAAATCTTCTTTAATAAACACATTCTAAATACTAAAAAGCTTGTTTCAAAGTGGCAGGGGCTGCTCGCAGAACACCAAGGTGTCCCCGCGCGTGCCATTTGCTCTGATGTGCATAGGAAGTGTCCACAGTTTGAAGTTCCCTGCGAGGAGAATTGGATGACTAAGGGGAGAAAACCTCCCTTTGCAACCCACAGTTCTCACCCCACAAGCGCAGCCACCCTGAAAATAAAAGGCAGGGCAAAGTGCTTCCTTTCTGCCCCTCTTTACTCCTCCAGCAGCCTCGGGGAATGTGATTTATCACCCACGTGGCTTCTCTCCCGAGGAACCTCTCGGAGCATCACCCCAAGACCCGGGCAGAGCTGAGCTGCTGGGCTGGTGCTGCACAGAGGCAGCGCAGGAGCTTCTCTTTTCTCTGCATTTCTTTTGGAATTTAAATGAACAGGCAGAAACAACTGTGGGGTAAATCAAGGGTCAGCACGGGAGACTTATTTGCCCACAGCCCCATATGGAGGGAGGAGGAGACCAGGAAGGGGAAAGCATTGCACACAGCGGTCCCTCCCTCCAGCACAGCATCCTTGCACCACCACAAGTGGCAGCTGCTGAAGACAACTTGGCAAAGACATGGTTCCTCCAGGTAGGGACTGGGGCCAAGACAGACACATTGCCCACCCCAGACTTGTGCCCCCAGACTGACTGAGCACAGACAGCCCTTTCTCCTCCAAGACCTGAGGCTCTCTGGAAAAAGCTAAGATAAGCCTCTAAAGCCAGGTGAGCAAATACTTTACTGCTGTTGCAAGAAGTACACAAACATTTGAGCCAAAAAAATGCAACTTGCTCAGACAGGTATAGCCAGTAGAGTCAGACCTACAATTTGATGTGGAAAGAGGTGGAGGGTGAGGAGACAAGTCTGGTAAAAGTATGCCATGAAGATGTTTCATAGACAACGGACAAGGCAGACCCACTTCACTCACTGCAGACAGAGGAATCAAGAAAGCATCACAAAAATCAGAATAAAGGCTGGAAATATGCCTATATATTTTTCCAGATAAGCATCTAAAGCCTAAAATGTTCCACTGAACCAATTCACACATGCTTAAATATCCCAAGGTTGTGTTGAAGAGAGTGCCAGTACCGAACTGTCAACTGGTTGGGGCCATCAGAGGCCAGAGAAGTTACCAGTACTACTCCTTCTTTCTCAAGTCATGACCTTTCTCCAGGTGTTTTCACAGCAGCACAGAGCCCAGCAGAGCTGAGGGGTCAGCCTGTGTTACCTGCCCCCCAGTTACCCTGCCAAGGCAGGCAGGGTCAGAGATACTGCTGAATCAAGACTCTTCCTATGCAGTCAATCCTCTGCATCTCTCTCAAGATGGTAATTCTGGTAGTGAATTTTTTGCTCATTTGTTTTTTTCCAGGACTTCTACGAAGAATCTAATTGTTCCCATGACAGCCTGGAGGTCCATTTGGATGCTCTGTCTGGAGTTGACTATACTAGGACCAACCAGAGAACAGATCAAAAAAGTGAAAACCTTTGCACAAAGATGATACTATTGCCAAGGACTGTAGAATATGACTGAAACATTAAGGAATTTTGGTGACTGTTTGGGGGAGGGAGAGAATTATACATTAAAACATAAGAATTCTCTTCCAGCATAGTTTAAATTGCTTCACAATACTGATTAAAAGAACATTATAGCTTGCTTAACTAAACATTATATTTCTAAATCCATTTTCAATTGTTTTCCTTCAATTTAAACATTTTGAGTAATTTTATTGCTATTCATACCTGCTTGATTTTTTTTATTAGAAATTAAAATGCATATTTTTTATCTAGGTTACAGAGTGATGGTAAATTTAACTCTTCCAGATCTGCAGACTGAGAACAGGAGAGCTATCAATGGTAGAAACACAGTGCCTGTCCATTAAATTAAAATATTTATATTAAAAGGCACTTTTTTGCCATGATGACAGTTAAGAAAGAAATCACAGAATGAACAAAGAAGGTAGAATGAAGGAAGAGGGGAAGACAGAGGTAGAAAGCTAGAATAAAGAAAAGCAAAGGGTATAAATTACAGCTTCAAGATTTACATTCCATTTTCCTCATTCATATGCCTTCTTTACATTTTGGGGGCTTCTCTCCCTACTCCCCTCTTTGAAAACAAACAAACAAGCAAACAAAAAAGCGTAAAAAGCCCCAGAAGTTTTAAGAAATAAAACACTGATCCAATTGTGACTAAAGAAAAAGCAGTATCCTTTAGAATGTGAAATAACAGTGAGTTGTAAATACACGTCTGCAGCAAGACAGGCACCCAGAGTTGTTCTCATATAGCGAGGTAATTACCATCAATGCTGAGAGACAGCCAGCCAGCCTTGGCTGCAGCCAAACCATTTGAAAACCCCTCTTTCAGCATAACATCTCCCACATTTCCGTTTCCCCAGCCACCCTTCACTCCTTCTCTGGAAGGCTTCTCCCTGATGGCAGGAGTCCACACCACCACCCTTCATAAAGTGGGATTCCCCTCTGAGTACTTGGGTAAAAATGGTATAAATAGCCCCACCACATTTATACCTGAATATTTCTAATTTCCCTAAGTCAGCAGGGGACATTCAGAGACCACTAAGTGCTGGTAACCACATCAAAACATTAATTAACGCAACTATATTCCCACACAAATAAAACATTAATATGGTAATTTCTAGCCTATAACCAGCTGGTATCTTTTCCCCAGCTATATAGATAGTAGGATTAACAGTGCAAAGCAAGTATTATAACAAAGTCAAATTAATATCACCTTTTCCCAGTTTTATAATTCAGAATCAAACAATAAATTATAGAAGTCCTTTAGAAAATGTCCCTCATGAAATACTCCTGGATCCACGCTCAAGGTGTAAATCCCTTTCCACTCAGTTCTCCTGGTTTCTGTGTATTTCAAGGCTACTCAGTGGCAGGATCTCAGACCAGACAATTGTGATTGCCAAACGGTCCAAGAAGAAAGCGAGACAGAAGAGGTTTTATTTTCAGGAGTGGTACTTGGTTAATATTTAGAAATTGTTGTGAATTTGTTTTTTTTTGTTTGTTGGGTTTTGAGGGTTTTTTGGTTGTTTGTTTTTTTAAAAACATCTCAGGCTCAAACTGCAGCTGTCAAAAAACACAAAAGTATATTTCTCTTCACTCTGCACTAATTTTGGCTTTGCCTTCAATGAAAAATGCATTTCATGAAAGTTAACACATTATACATACATAATTTGAAAGAACTACAGGGAAAACAAGCAGCAAAAATATGAGCAATGTCAGTTAATGAAAAGCTCACATTTTCAAACTAGTGTTTGGCTAATTAAAATTGAATTAAGTGACTACAACATTAACTATATCAACTATTTAGCATAAAAAGTTGTTAAATATATCATATTGCATGTAAGAAGATCCTTGCAATCTTTAATTGTAAGAAATAGTTGTGTACTATTTAATTGCACAACTTGGTAGGACATAAAATTCAGTTACATGAATTATGTCTAGTAAAATATTTTAAAACATGTTGTTTTTAAGATTGTGGAATTTTATGGATAGTGTAATAGAACTGAAGCACACTCTTAATTACATAATCATTTCCATTTTCAAAGTCCAGCTCGCAGCTTAACTTGTCTCATTTTACTGTGTAAGGTAAGAAAACACTTCAAGTGCTTTGAATTCACTGACTAAGAAATAATTTTGAATCCTCAATGGAATAATTTTTTCCACAAAATTTTGATCAAGTTAATCCAGTATCAGACCATACAGTGTCCTCCAATTATTCATGGAATAAATATTCATGATCATAAATACATAAACATACACAGAATCTTTCAGCAACACTTTAAGCTGATACTAACCTTATCTTTTAAAAAGGACTAGAACAAAGCCTGACAAATCAGAATATGCCCACTCAGGATCTTTTTTTTTTCATACAATAACTGTCATCAAGATTCTGGCATGGAGAAATCTGAATCCGTCTTTGTTTTCCTTCATCCATAAAAGATTGTGTTATTTCTTCATCTGTGATCATCTTTTGTTTTCAAAATTAGAAAGGTTTCATATCCTCTTCTTCTCCCAGCATATACACGCAGTTATTAACTTTTCCAAGAAGCCCAAGCTACCTGTTGCCACTTACATATGTATATATATACATAAACACTATCACCAATCAGGACACAGATTAAGGCTGAGAATTAAACAGAAAAAAATCAGGTAATACTCAACATCCATTAAATAATAATGTGTATTCTCCACCCTACGTATATTATGACTCAGCAGTGGCCAGACTCCTGGCGTTACACGCATGGAAGTTCAGAAGCACAGCCCCAGTAACAGTGAGGAGCTCTGGCTGCTCTTTGAGGATCCCCCAGGCCCTCATCTCAGGAGCACTTGTTTGCCTGGTTTCACACAATACCACCTGTCCTACCTCATTATCTATCAGGAGTTTTTTTACCAACTTAAAGGGGCACTGCCTGAGTGACACAAGGTGATGGAGTAAGAAACATGCTTTCCACAGCTAGGACAATAAACACTATCCCTTAAATTAAATCTCTCTAAATTAGAAATTTCCAACTCTTCTTTTAATATGATCCTAAGCAGTAGCAAGAGCTGTCATTCCTAGCTCTACACACACCACTTCAATGTAACTCATCTATCACTAACTCATTTGAAAGCCACATTTTATGAAGCCTTCAGCTAAACTGCAGTTAATCATCTGGGCATGGCCCAGAGAACGTATCAGTGATTACAAGGAAATTCAAAAACAGCAGAGAAAAAGCAGATAAATGAAAGAGTAAAGCTTCTCTTCAGTTATATTTGTAAAAATATTCACAAGCAAGAAGATGCCACAAGCCTCTGGCACCTGTGCCAGTGGTGCACCCAGCAGCTCACACTGCTGCAGGACAGGCAGAGAAGCCTCATGGGTGCCCAGGACCCTGCCAAAGCACTGTGTAACCACAGGCACCTGTCACACATCCCAGGTTCCAGACCCATTTTTGGATATCCCTTTGTTAGCAGCACAGCTACTAACTCAATAGTAGATACTCAAGGTTATATGAAAATAACAGCACACATCTAATTATCAATCCCATAGTGCTCTGAGGCCACAGGTTCCCATCCCACTCTCCATCTCAGTGGGCACAAAGCCCTCACTCATTGTAACAGCCACATGTCTAGACTCAACCTCTCAAGAGATTAAACAGCACAATTAAAGAACCAGAATACAGGGTTTACATGCACTGCACACAATCACATGCATGGAATGAAATGAAAAAACAACAAAAAAAAAACCAACAAAACCCAAACCAAAAAAACAAACCACACACATGGAGCAGGCCAGGGCAGGAAGGGGGGCGGGGGGGTGGAGGTGGGGGGGGCGGGGGAAGGCAGAAACAACAACAAAAAAAGCCCAATCACGAAACAGAAAAGACACTTAACTACAATGCACATACATAGTCCTTGCAGCCTCAGCAGCTGTCCTACCAGGGGTCAGTTCATGGAGCTAGCAGAGCATTCACTTGGTGCCTCCCTTGAGTTCCCAAGGTCGGTCTCTTTCCTTAGAAAGATCTACCCAGACCAACTGATGTTACTCGGACAACTCCCACTGATGTAATTCTGTGCAGCTTCCTTTGGGTTTGGGCTTTGGGGTTTTTCTTGGTGTTAAACCCCTTCTAATTGTCTGGTTCACCCACCTCAATTTTCTCTGACTGTCTTGTTAAAATCAAAAAATACAGATTGTTACCAGAGTAACACACACTGTCCTTAAACAAACAAAAGTTAGCTATTGAAAACAAATGATCTTTATATCACTTGTTGAACCCATTCTACCTTAATTAATCAAAGATTTGATTCTACATTTCATATCAGTTTCCAAGTTTCAGAAGGAATACAGATATATGAAAGCAAATTACAAGACCAACTGATACATTTTATTGCCATCCTTTGTAGACAGGGTGATGGTTTAAGTGCTGTTTTGTGATCATCTTGATTTACTTAACACTCATTCTTGCATTAATATTTATCATGTCTGATGCAAATTGATATAAACAAGTATAATCAAGATTATTTTAGCATCCTTATTACACAAACTCTTTTGGGTAATTTCATGAAAGAGAAAAACATGGTCTTGTATTTTTTCAGAGCTACAAGTATCCCACAGGCCAGTCATCTTTCTGGCAATCTTACTAGTTTTATAGCTACAGCTATAGCTACAGTTCAGCAGCAATGGGGAGTCCAGGAGACTGGAGACATGAGAGGAAAGACTGAGGGTACTGAATTTGTTAACCCTGGAAAAGAGGTGGTTTAGGGAGAATCTAATTGCTGTCTTATACTAGCAAAGGCAAGGTTATAGGAGGGACTCTTCTCAGAGATGAAAAGAGAAAGAACAAGAAACAGTGGTCACAAGCTGCATGAACTGAAGGAAAAAAAAATGTCACAGCAGGACTTAATACACACAGAGTTTTCCTGGAGAGGATGCAGAACCTCCATCCAAGGAGATCTTTTTTTGTCTGCATAGGCAGACAAACTTTGAGCAACGTGCTCTAATTTTCACTATGGCCCTGCACAGAACAATGATTTGGGCTTCCCAGCCACACAGATCCCTCCAACCTAAGTTTCTGATTCCAATGCATGTGTAAAACCAAGCAGGAGAGCACCTGCAAGCCTTCTGCTTTGCATGAGATGAATCCAAGCAGCCACCACAGAGGCAATGCCTCCTAAACCACTTATTTTCTTGCACAAAATAGCTGTCACCCTTTGCCTTTCACTTTGTTTCTCTGGTGGAGATCACAAGAGGCATCCTTCTCTCGGCTTTAGTAATGACTTTACCTTGCATCAATAACCAAGAAACCCCTAGGTCATTCATCCCAAAGTCTTGAAAAATACAAGACGATGACTTAAACTAAAAAAGCTTCCTCTACTGACTGTCCAGCCAAAATAGTATCATATACTCATGTCCTTACTTTAAAACTTTCAGCACAAAAGCTTTTTTCATGAGACAGGGGATTTTGTGGGTCAGTCTTATGGTAATCTCACAAACAGTTTTGGCTTTTTCCTCCCTGGTAGAACAGCATGTCCTTTGGTCTTGCACTGTTTTCTTGGGTGTAATCTATGAGTAGATTGTCACTCAAGCCTCTGTGCTTGAGAGACTCTGTATATCCAGGTTAACTCCTGGGTCTCAAACAGAAACACACTGCAACATGGATCAGAGCAAGTACTTATGCTAAAAATCACCCTGCAATGGGAGCTAGGGACATTTAAGCTGTCAAGCAAAGACAGAAGACACACATTAGGAGACTGCAACCCAGCATAACTAGACTCTCCCTTTGCCTCTGAGAGTAACGACATTAGAAACCCTTATAGCACTTTACCAGTTACCAGTCATTGCTCTCTCTGAGGAAGATCTGTTCCTTTCACTTGAATTACTAGGAAGTTTGCAAGCCAGACCTTACATGGTAGAAGAAAAAGTTGCAAAATGAGTGGCAACATTTAGAACTTTTTGTTTCATCAGGGCTTTCTTTACTCTCTTTATGAAACTGAAGTACAAGAGTTAAGAGCAGAAGATCAACCCCCTTCCCTTGTCAGACAGTTTATTGGTTACATTTGTCAGAAATGAAGCAGGCTTGATAAGAAGCCCTTGCACACCAAAGCTTCAAGAAAATGATTAATATTTTTTTGTCAAATCTTTGATATGAAAGGTTTGCAAACCCATTTACTGAAAAAAAAATAGAAAAAAATTTGGTTCCCTTATATTATGAAAAAGTGCAAACACAAGGAAAGTCATCCTCCATGATTACATAATGATATATTCCTTTCAAATGAATATTGCAAGCCAGGAAAGGGGAAAGATGACTAAAGATGTTAGCAAGAGTTCCAGTATCAGTACTGCTTATTACTGCTTATCATTGGCATCACTATTACTTACCACCCACCACAATTGGGAAGTCTGAGTTGGTACTTCAGAAGAATCTATATAACTGTATTCTACAGAATGTAAAAGAAATAAGACTTCACCACCCTCTCTGTGCCAATGCTGGTGGCATTATACAAACAGCAAGTTGTGCCAAGCCTGCAACAAAAGAAGTTGAGGACAGCAATGTATAGCTGGAAAAGTTGCACTATCTCCTGCTATGAGCTTTGTCATTGCTGTACTACCAGCTGGCATGACTTCTGGAGCAAGATGGATACTGAGGTTTTATAGGTTTTCTTCATGCCCTGCAGGGTGGTCGCCTCTCCTGTGTCATTTCCATGATGCGAAGGCTGACTTATATACCATAGAAACAATGCCCTCCTCAGTCATGCCGGATGTGTCTATGATGATGTGTCTTCCTTCTGCTTCTCCTTCTAGCATGGAGCACCATGGTTTGGTATCTTACTCTGATGGAATTGTCACTGCTGTGAATTCTGAGCTGCAAGGTGAGCAAGTCCTATTCGAAATCCAATGTTTTGGGCTCAAATACCCAGTCCTGACACTCAGCCTCTGCAGAATATGGATTTGAATAAATTGGATAGAATGCCTGTAAATTATATTATGCACTCTTCTATGTGCAAGACTGGAGCAGTATTTAGTTATTTTCATAAAGTAATTTCAGTTCCTTCTATGAATAGTAGTATCATCATGTATAACCAGTTATGAGTATTAATATAGTATTCTACTTCTATGCAACTAGCAAGTAACTCTTATGCATCGTTGTCATCTAATCCACATCTATTTCTTCTTTACATCAGTATTTTCAAGTTTTCAGAATACGCCTCCAGAACAACAGGGGGTGACAGAATTTTTAAATCATTTTCTGTGATTTGGAAGTGAATAACAAGGGTATGAAAGCTGTAATTAGCTTTGGTAATGGGCCTGCAAATCAGGCAACCATACAACTGCAGTTAGTTTTTCTGGATGTGAGGTTTGGTGCAAAGGAAATAATTTTAGTTTCTTCTAGTCTTCACAGTCACTAAAACACAGCCTGCTGAGGTCTTTAGTCCTCTCTGTTCTGCATCAGGATAATGACTTGGATTTTCCGATAGTCTAATGATTGCTTTCTCTAGTGTGACCCTCCCATCCCCAGCTATTGACAAGGCTTTGGGACACAGGCTTTTAATCACAGTGCCCTCCAGTGCAGGCAGTTACCAACATTCATATCCTAGAAGAAGGCAGGATCTGTGGTCCAGATGGCAGCTGTTTGGCTCCAAGATCTCACTAGAACTGAGCAACCTTCGAGCTTATGGAGGCTTAAAAAATGTACATATTGCCATATTTAGCTCAGGATTTGACTTTTTGCATGGGGTGATGAGGTTAGTGTTACCAGAAATTCCATATCATGGCATAAGACATAGCTCCACTTTCAACATAAGCTTTTCAAGTATCGCCATATAGCTTAAGGGATATGACTTCATTGCCATTCAACTTTGTCCCCTCTTAAGAAGCAAAATTTTATAAGTCAAAAACCCGTGACAAATAGTAGAGTAATATTCAAGATGTCTTTGAGTAGGGCTCTCTGCATTCAAAACCACTTAAGTATCTGCTTCTTTGTTACTCCTCCTGGAATATAGCCCAGATTTTTCTCAGCATTGCTGCTAAATTCCAGACTTTGCTGGAGAACAGGGAAGGCTGGCTGAGGATATTGCAACCATTTCAGAGGAATCAGACACAACCTTGCCTTTTAAAGTAGTTTAGCCTAATGTGTTTAGACAACTGCCAGGTCAGTTGCAGGCCCACGCAATTTTACATTGTTTCCCAGAGAAGATATTCAGTCAGAGATTTTTCTCAGAAGGACTGACTGTAACTCATCCAACACCTTTTTGCTATACAAGAAGATAAAACAAAAACATTTGTTTAGCATTTACAAGAGAAAAATTGTAAGAAAACTTTTTTATTAAAAAACCTGACAAGTACTGGAAGGGGAAAAAAGTTTTATATCTCTACTGGAGTGTAAATCCAAAGGGAGGTAGGATACTCTGAAATGCAATTGGAGGTTTTATAGATAAGCTTAAACACTTAATAGTGAGGGATGACCTTTTAGTAATGTTTGAAAACTGCACCGTATCCTCTCCTCTTCATTTTTAACTTGAAATGATTTTTTCAGGAATGTTTTGATTAACATAAAATTTAAAAAATATTTTAGCATTTTAACACAATATTGGCCTCCCACTTGTCCAAAGCTTTTAACAGCAACATTGAAAGTTTTCAAAAATATCCAGGTAGTTACAGTTTGTTTTGAATTGTATCAAGGCGATAATTATTGAGGAATTAAGCAAAGATTGCTGTATTTAATTGTGTAACAGGCTGTGGAAATGTCCACTCAGTTCCCAGTTTTGATGGTACAGTCTTAATAATTGTAACAAGCAGAAGGCATAAGAAATCTTTGATTCATGCTGAACAGTTTTCTCTGTAGAAGACTTGGCCACCAAACAAAGTCTGTGTAGCTGCGTGACCCCTTGGAAGGCAGCTTTGGCTCCATGGGATACTGCAGCAGAACAGATGATGGCTCTGAAGCAGGGATACAGGAAGAAGCAATTCAGGAAAAGGTACTTTATGACTCTTGATGCAGATCAGTAAAGGTCTTCCCTGGTGAACAAAACCTGTTTGAGGCATTCCTGCCCCAGGCACTGGCCCATGGTCCCACTTTGGCACTGCCACTCACTCACTCCCTCCCCACCACCCCCACCCCCCCTTCTGGCTTTAAAGAAATCCAGAATTCCAGCTCCTCTCTGTTGCTGACAATGTCAAAAAGGCCTCAAAAAGCCAAATTGTCCAGCCCTGGTTTTGCTCTGTTATTCACAATTGTCCCTTAGACTCCTTTGTCCCTAAATGACCCCTCCTCCTCCCTTCATGCCATCGCTCCTGTTTCTCCCCTCAAAGTCACTCTCCACATCCTGGCTCACTCCTCCAGCACATCCTGTACTTCTCTGTCATGCAGTGATTCTACAAAGGAAGAGAGAAGGATAACATTCAAAGGACCAAAAATCAGTTCCAGTGGACAATAAAATGTGTATCTATATAATTATTCTATGACATCGCTACAGGGCACAGTGAAGGTTGTTTACTTGCCTTAATTATGTATTTCCCTACTTTTACATGTTTGTCTTTCTTTTAAGGTTATTTGTGTCTATTGAATTTTGTTGTTTTAGGGATAATTACAACACCCTGGTTATTTCTTTTACCCTCAAGTTACCAAAAAAACACTCTCAATTTCAACTCTATTTTAACTTAATGTTTTCATTTGGGAATATACGGAGCTTCTTGTATTCCAGAACTCAATTCTGTTAAATTATATTAAATGCAGATTTCATTTTGTACTTTCTTTACTTTGAAACTGAAAAATAGTCAACTAAGGATCCTGTTATAAAAATTAGTGGCACTCATCTACAAATCTCAGCTTGATATTCCTGACTAATTTTTTAACCTCCCAACAGCTGAATTCTAAAAAAAATATTTTGAGGCACAAGATATTTTTCACTCACGAGTAGGTGACAGGAAGCTGTTCCCAGGTGAAAAACACTGTCAGAAGCAAGGACAGCTATACCTTCTCCCTGTATCATTTTTCTCTGTAACAAGTAGTTTTCTGACTTGGATACCAACTGAAGCTCTCAGTTCCTCCCTTTCAAGTGCACTTGCCCACTAAAGAAAACAGAAAAGCTCAGAGTCTGTGGAGACCTGGTGCTGCATCCTGACTGGGAGTACCTGAGCTCCTGGAGGCCACCACAGCTCTGCTCATCCTGCTGGAAAGGCACCAGAAGAGGCAGATGTGGGGCATCACACCCCACATGCAAGGTTTGCAGCTTCATGTGGGCACTCAAGGTGGAAGGGAGAAGGAGTGGGAAAGCACTGGGCATTGATGCTGGCTGGCCATGTGAGGCAGGCTGCTGGTGATAAGACAAGAGAAAAAACAGTTTTCTGCGGTTGTGGAAATGTAAACCCGCTGTCTCCAAATTTGCATTAGATCTTCCAGCCACCAAGATGTGAAGGCCTTCCAGAACCTGTAGACCAATCTTATTCTCTAATATTTGCTTTCAGACTTAAGTTCTGCAGTGGGAATAAAAATTTCTTTGGAAACTATAAAGTGAAAAAGTGAGGATTTCTCTTAACTCCTTTTAATGATGTCTTCACACTAGAAACTCATTTTTTTCCTCATCTAGTCATTACATTAGCAAAAAGGTCTGTGAGATTACAGGGTTTAGGCTTTTGATTCTGGGGATTTTAGTTTTTTTTTTAAAAATCTTTTTTTGTGGATTTTGGCTCCTTTAGAAGGGACAGCCTGCTATAACAGGTGCATTGCAGACAGGTGCTGCATAAGGTTCCCTACATAACTCTGCCAATGCTTTTCAATCATGATCTACAACACCCCTGTTACTCCTGTGTGGGGCCTCCCCTCCAGTGCAATTGCCAAGGTTATGAATTATGCCATTGTGTATTGATTTGGACAAATGTCCACTACTGACTGGGTCGGCACCACTGAACTTGTTCGCAGGTAACACAAGCCAAACCTTGGGAAGCTCAAGCTGAGCATTTAACCCACTGTGCAGTCTTTCTCACAGTTTTTCTTTTCAATTCAGTCACACATTATGTACCCTGACTCCCATGTAGAAGATTTGTGGCAATTGCATGATGTATGAGGTGCCATTTGTAAAATATTATTTAGTGTAAAACATGATGTTTTTTCTGTTGATTTACAAGTTGGATTTATAAATCTGCACTTCTCACAGTTTGAGTTATATATCTTGCCTCTGATTTATAAAACTCACCAGTAAATCTTTAGCAGAAAGTTTTGATTCAGAAATCATTATTTTAAACATTAGATTTAGCTAAAACATTCAACTGCTTTATAAGTCATGAAATGGATTTACATACCCCAATCTGGATTTACAAATTCTACAGCAGATTTACAAATCACTCTGAGAAATTCTGAAATAAAATGCTTTGATTTATAAATCTTCGCTTTGCACTTAGGATACAAGTGATTGATTTATTATTCTGAAATTACACGCTAATGATTTAGTTCATAAAATCCTACATTTGAAGTTAAAGTTCTGATATATAAATAGGTTTACTGCAATATAGGCCAAAAAAGTGAGAATGTTTGGTGCAGGACTCCTTTGCAAAGAGCTCCCTGTACATATGAAAGGCAAGACATTTCTGAGAGGTCATTGGAAACCAACTGAACAGAGTCTGCAGCAGGGCAAAGACAGAACTAAAATTGGGACTAAGAAACTTTTTGTTTCTCAGTAATAAGACCAAGGTTTTGTGGTGGAACATTTTGACTACCCTGTCAAAACAATTTCTCAGTTCAGACAGCTTTCTCTAACCCTGATCTCAATCCCCAACTACAGGGAAACAGTCTGAGTTACTCCAATAACTCTAGGAGTTATGGGGACTTCTACTGAACCTCATGAGAAGTTCCACTGAACACTGTAGGAAATTTGTTACTCTCAGGTGAACTTAATGTTTTTCAGCTTTTAGGCTCTGATGAGATGTCCTTTATTTGTACCATTCCAGACCAGATGTTTCCAAGAATTCAAATCCAAGTAGGAAAATAGGAAAGTGTAAGAATGAAGGAGACCCCTGCAAATGCCTCACTCTTTGATGGGCTCCAAAAACACTTCCATGACCAATAGATCATTTACATATTTTAGATACTTAAGTAGTTTATCATGAACAGCCATCGAGGACTCAGAAGGGATATTGGACAATGACAGAATTGTGAGATAGCAGAAATACAAAATACAGTAGAAATTAAACAGTCCATTCTCAATAAAAGCCAGATGCCTAGGAAAAGTTTTAGTAATAGTTTTTTAGAAACTACTAACAGCAAGCTTTATCCAAAAAGCAAAATTCAGAGCAATTATCTGGACTCCCCTGAAGAAAGGCAAGTATCCAAACTTGCCAAACTGTGGGATGTAGTGCCAGCATTCAACCATTGTAGAAGTTCCCTTTAAGAGCTCACTTCATAAATCTTCAGGAACTATGAGCAGGCTGGAGAATCCCATTAATCTGAAGGGGATTTTCTTTATCCAGGTATCTCTAATCAAGGGTACCAACAACACTGACTCTGGGAGAGATTTGGAATGATTCCATAATACAGGTTTGCTGGAGCAGAGGGTTACAAATCACAATTATTGATTTCATCCTCATTTCTAACACTGAATGGCCAAGACCTAAATCCTTCCAGACATTTGAGTTCCTAACTTCCAATGGAATTTAGACATTTGCATAACTCTGAGCATCTTTAGATTTAATCTTCCTTCCTTGTCTAGAAGTTTCCACCCCTGTATAAAGGGGCTGACAACAGCCATGCACTGCATCAGTGTGCTGGGAGCTCGTAAAGACAGGAATTTTGAGGCACTGTGGGGCAGACACTGATCCTCTCCCTGCTCTCCCTCCCACTTCCTCAGATAAATATCCAGCATACGTAATGTACTTCTTCAGGAAGTGTAAAAATGACACCTATGAACTGACACTTTGTTAGTCTTGAATGCTTCCTTTTATTAAAATAGCATGTGAGAAACTAAGAGCGTGTATTGTGTTCTCCTAATGACTGATACACTACTCAGAGTCTATTTTACAATGCAGTTTTCAAAAGCTCAGTTTACCATTTGTAAAATGGAGATTATATCTTTAAAGCAGTCAAATCTATGTATGGAAATGGAATATAAGAAGGTATTATTTTATTACAAAATTATTATTAAATCGACGGTTTTCTGAAACTATTGCATTTGATTTTGCTGTCAGGTTTGTGGCGTAGAAGAAACAGTTGCACAGGTGTGAATCCCTAGAACTTAAATAAAACTAATTTCTAATCCAGAGCCAAAAAACTATTTGCATTTAGGATTTTCCATGTTTTCTGGATTCTGAGATAACATGACACTCTTCTAAAAATCTTTCTACCTTTTTAATTCACTTGGAATTATTTGAAGATTAACAGGACAATATACAGATGCATTTTCACATTCCTGCATAGAACAACAGCTGTAGTTTAAATCCAGTGTATTTGGTTCCAGCGTGGTGGGCTTGGTTCACAGCCCGGTTGTGCTCTGGCATAAGCACTTGACGTCACTGGGAACTCTGCCTCCTTACAGCATGGTCCAATGGCTCTCCTAGTTCAAAGCCAGATTCGTAGCTATGTTTGATTACTTGCATTTATTTTCTTGACAGGTAGCCTTTTGCTGTAATTACAGTAGTAAAATTTTTTACATCCATGCTAACCAGTTTTAATGTTCTCAGCACAGAGCTAAGAACATGCACGCACTGTAAAAGAAAGCTATATAGGGCAAAAGGGAGTTTTAATGCTGTTCTTCCTCTTCAGTCTTCAGTGTGATTGACATCCATTCAGCCACAAATAAGAAAACTTGAAAGTTCACTGAATAAATCTCAGTATAGCACAGCAAATGTATTTTGGTGAAAATGTCTCTGTGAGTGAGACACAGAAATTTTCCAGAATCACCACATTTGTGTGAAGCATTCTGTGATAGTGTAAGAATGTTGAGACTTTTATCTTTGATAGGACCAAGCAGACCAGCTGAACACACATGTAGCCCACACCCTGCCTACTCTAGAGTGCTTCCACATCATTCAGTGTTTAAAACTCTTAAGTGACACAGATTCCACTACTTGTCTCAGAAGACTATTCTGCACATTGGTTAGGAGCTTTTCCCCAGACAATCATGCTGAAATTTCAATTTTTAATTACTTTTTTTTTTCTCCACACTCCTACTGTCTTCTCTTTCTGGCTTTTTTTATGCTACCTTAAATAATTATTCTCCATTCTTCAGGTCCAGTTCTCAGTCTGTTAAAGCTTCTTTTCCTCTCAGTGGCAAGACAAAGCAGCCTAAAAGCCAGTGTGGCAGTCGGGAGAGGATATCCCAGAGGAGTCCCCAGCACAGGTGGAGGCATCCTCCCAGTTACACACTAGCCTTTTCCTGCCCTCTGTGGTGCAGAAGATCCGGTCACTAAGGCTGGGCTGTATTTGTAGTGCCAAGCTTCTGTGGATTGCTGGAGTTTGGCCTCTACTGCAGAATTGGAGTGCCACTGAAATCAGCCTCTGATACTGCTTGTCGTGCTTCCCCTCCCAGACAGCAGAGATGTTTCGATTTTCCCCGTGGGGATTACCTCACATTTGTCCCAGCTGACATTCCCTTCCTTATTTCTTTGGCATGTTTCTGATCTCAGTTCCCTTTCTATTATTTTGCTGCCCTCAGTGATATTTATAATGTCTCCAATTTAGTATCATCTGTGAATTTCATTAACCAGCTGTTTACTCTCCTCTTTCAGATCATTAACAAGAATGTTAAATAACACTGGACCTAATACTATTCCCTGCATTACATTAGTAGGAAACTTCCCTGTGCTTGACACATTGCCTTTTTTTTTTTTTTTGTTCTGTTCTGTACAGCTCACTAGCTCAGTGTTAACCCACATGCAGCATTTCTAGAAGCCAATGTGAATTAATTTCTTAGGTTAAGACTTTATAAGCAAAGGTATTTGATGC
Source organism: Pithys albifrons albifrons (assembly GCF_047495875.1). Lineage (NCBI taxonomy): Eukaryota > Metazoa > Chordata > Aves > Passeriformes > Thamnophilidae > Pithys > Pithys albifrons. Next base: position 6,479,377 of record NC_092469.1, on the reverse strand, counting down.
CTCACCTAATCCCAGTGTGTACCTAGCATTAAAATTAAGGGAATTTTATTTCTAGGAAAAAAAAATCAAGTGTTCCTTTTTTCCTGCTAAGAAATGGTCCGTGTAAGCCACAGTGCTCATGATAGCAGCAATGGAGGGGCTAAAGCTGTTTCAGTGACTGCTACACTCTTGCTACAATATATTTTTCTCAGCATTAATGCCACTTTATCTACAGTCTGTGCATTTCCTTGCTTTTGCATTTGCAAAAAGACACTATTTAAAAAAGACAGATTTTTGCATGGTTGTGTTTCCAGCTCAGAGTCTCCCACGCTGCAATCAAGGGTAATGGCAACTACTCACAGGTGTACATATATCACATAAACAAGTGAAACATTGATTGTGAGGGGTGCAGTGACAGTCCTCTATCCATAGCATAATCTTCTCAAGAGATATTTAATCAGATGATTATTTACATCTTAAAGACCAAGGAAAAGGAAAATGTTAACATCGAATTATGGGGAGGAATGATAAAGAAGATGCTATGCATGAAGGGCTCATCACAGAACTGATGAATAAAGGGTTTGTCTGAATATGCCTTAACACCACTAGTGCAATCTAAGCCCAGCCACTTGCATGATCTAAATCAGCAGGATCCACAGAAGCTGGTGGACTTTAAGCAGTCCAAAACCCAGGAGACCATGCCCTGATCACTCTCTGAAGCTCTAAGTAAATCTTGTGTTTTTCCCTAGGTTTTTTTGCTGTTGCTAAGTTAACTCATATTATACAACTTTATAAGCCAAGTTAATACAGTCAAATGTCACCTTCAGAGGCTTGTTCTTTTGTATATAAAATTCCCCCAGGTTAAACTGGCTCTGGGTAGCGATAGAACACTGAACTGAAATTTATTCTACTAATATTGAAATGGAAAAAAAGCTTGCAAAAGCCAATGAGGTTTCTAGTGGTACATAAAAATATGTGGAGAGCTTATGGCACAAATTATAGTTACATCCCTTGCACTAAGCCTTTGCTTCAGTAAGTTCACATTTCCTCCTGTAAGAGCTGTGTAGTTCAAGGAGTCTGTCATGAGAGACTAAGATTGTGAGGTGGACTCAGAACTAGGACTGTTTAGAGCTCTGATCAAAAGATCTTGAAGGTGAAATTTTTCCCCTAAATCAACAAATTTCACTAAAGAATACAAAACATCTGGAATTCTTTGGATTGGGAGCCACAGAAAGATTAACAACATGGGAAGCAGAATAGGTCACTGTGCTCTCTGATGGATTGGTTCAAATATGTGAACCCTCATGTCACTTCCATCTAATACAGTTTTGACTTCAGAATGAACTACAGACTGCAGAGATGTGATAAACCAAATTTTGAAGCAGACCACGGTCTACTTTAAACCCTGGTAAACTACTCAGTGCTTAGAGACTGGTGCACATCAACTGTTACTCTTATTTTTATAGTAGCTGATCTGGGGTTTTTTGACAATTGGTACTGTTCAGTAGGACATGCCTGAAGGGCAAGTTAATGTCATGAATCTAAGCTTCAGGTCACTGTATTCTGATCAGCCCCAATGCCTAGTACTGTAGAAAAAACCCACAGCAGAAATTGTAAAGTTGTCTATCATTTACCTAAAGCAGTAGCTCACCAGAACAGCTGCTTATCCACAATCTGCAGTGTGCACATCCTTATTGTCCATTAGACTTGTAAATTAAATGCTGGAGTGGACTAACTGGATGGGATTTACATAAAATCTCAATCAAATTCACGGCAGCATACCTTCCCCTTTGGTAATTAGATTTAGTGTTGGTTTTGGTTTTCTGAACCCAATAACCCATCTCTTTACTTTATGATATCTTAGCAATCTTCATTAGTAAGTGAATTTCTATGCATCACTTTTAAAAAGCACCAGCTGCACCAGTAAAAATGTGCATACATTCACTGAACAGTCAAAAAATCCAAATGCATATTAATACATCTATACTCATTGAACTCTAAAGCACATCTAAATAGTTATCACTTGTTCCTGATTCCCAATGCAATGTCCCATGTGATGGTGATGAAAATACAATACAGGGGGTACAAAACTGGTTGAAAACCACATCTGGAGAATAATTATCAATGGTTGACAATGAAAACAAAAAGAGGCCAAAAGGGAGTCTAGATCAGGTACAATTCAGCACTCTCATTAGAGACCTGAATGAAAAATAAAAGGGTAGGCTTATAAAACTCCTTGAACAGATCAAACCAGAATGTACTGCAAGTATGTTGAGCTATAGAAAGAGACAGACAAAGTACAAAAATATCTAAAAGTGTTTTGAGGCTACAGATGCTTTATGCCATGCTCAGATGCATAAAAACATACATATAACTTTAACACATGAATGACAAAATGAAGCAATTCTGCTCTATATATTGGGAAGAGCCCTGGTGACACGAGTTTGAGGCACCTTTCTTGAACAAGGCTGTGATCCAAGTGGAGAGAATATAGGTATAATGATAAATCAAGAAGCCATACCTAACAGGTTAATTAATCAGTATCATTAAGACAGTGAAGAAAAGAGCGAGGTTTGCTACATGTGAACCTGATAACAATTTGCAGTCACATTAAAGGCTGTAGAAAAGAGGAATGGATTCAAAGCTGCCCTAAACCACAAAGAAAAGACTAACAAATAACAGGTTTAAATTTAAGAAAAGTCAGATTGGATAAAGAGAGAACTGTTTTGTGGCAAACACAGCAAAGCACAGGAAGAGAATTCCTGGACATATTTGTGCAGTTTCCAAAAATCATGATTTGAACAAAAATGAGACAAGCATCTGCTGGGAATGACAGAGGAGTGATCAGTTACACCACCCCAGGGCAAGAGGATGGTCTTCTTGCCTCCTAAGTGCCCTTCAAGTTCGCATGACTTAATTTAAAATCTTAGCTTTAGTGGTTTTTAGGGAGGCCAGAAACACAAGAGCCCTTGTTTTGAGATGAAAAATACTCAGATCCATGAAGAATCCATGAAGAAATGTTAAGATCTTGTATTCACAATTCCTGCTCCTGAGCCTTTTTTGCAAGACAGTGTTACATGATGAAAAACTCCCCTACATTATCAGCTATTCCAACACTTCATCTTCACCTGTTACTTCAGTTGTATTTATTTTGGTACACTGGTAAAAGCTGTGACGGATCAATTCAGAAATGGTGGTACTGGGTGGCTAATTGGCTATGACAGCTGTGGATCACAATAACACATCTTTATCTTAATGGTCCCCCTTTTAGATGCCGAATTATGATTAATTGTAATTTAAATGCCTATTTCCTATTTGCTACCAAAGGATTTCTGGTAGAAATTTCTTTTTCTTATCTCATATCAGGTTTGTAGATGAATTATGAACTTCAACTGCTAGAAATTCCTGCACCAACAACTTTAATTCAGTTCCGGCTGCTGAGGGGCTTTTTGCATCTATGCAAATGATACCAGGCTGTTTCTTTTCCAATAATACAACTATAACTTACTCCATTCTGTGTAGCCTTCTCTGTACAATTCTTGCAGAAATGGGAGATTAATTGCCTATCACAGTAAAAAGTTCTCTGGTCATTTTTTAGACTTAGTTCAACTAAAATTTCAAGTCTCCATGTAGTAAACTTCTTCATTTGATTCTCAGACTTCAGGGCATAGATGCAATTTGATTCTCAACCTCCAGTCCAAGGGATTGATCCTTAAAGGCAAGGAATGATGGTTTAATCACACCAAAAGGATACAGCAATTAGAACTCGAACTAAATCTGGACTTGCAGCACATGCTGGTGGAGAAATTTGTGAGCTCTGTGTTCTTCATCCACAGGGTTCTCTCACTATTATGAGCTGTAACAAGACCAAAAGGCAGTGACAACTGTAATGTAATGTTGACAAAACTATTCTTGCATCCAGAGGGGTTCAAACACACCATTACTAGCTTGTGTAGGAATCTTTCAACTGTTGAAATGAAGCCCAGTGAAAAACAGCAACAATGCACTGATGGAAACAATCTTCACATTGCAGAACATTTGAGGGCAGGAAATAAAGCATACAAAAAATCTTATGTTAAGACAGCAGTGAGAAGAAAAGAAGAGCTGGCTTAAAGCAGAATTAACTCCATAGTCAAAACCAGAAGCCAAAACTCTGCTATTAATTCTCCTTTTTATTTAAGCACAGAGACTTTGATTCTTTCACCCTCCATCCTGAATGTTGTGAAACCAGGAAACCTCCCCGAGGCTGGAGAAAACTTGCAGATGACAGATACCAAGGGGAGTCAGAGGGCCAAGGTACAGAAGCCTTTGAAGGGAGAGAAGTTCAGATCATTTGGCAGACACATCTCTCTCGCAACTGCCTTAACTCTTTAGGTTGTATGGGTTGGCAGAGAAAGGGTGCACATATCTCGCCACAGTCTGAATCAGATTTTCCACTGAAGATCCTGGAAGGGATCAGTCTTTGTTATCTACTAAAATGTTGACAATTTGAAAAGAAAAATCTATTTTTATCATCACCATTAACTTCAAGGAATAACCACTGTTAGCAGAAGGATAACTTGGCTAATGGGGAGAAGCCTGAGCCACAGCAACACTGCCTGGCTTTGGACTCCCACTCCTTCACTGAATTAGCTTTTTAAAGAACAGAGCACTACAGCAAGAACTGATGGCAATGAGTAACTCCAGGCATGCAACTGAGAGCAAAACAAGGCTGCAGGAACATGCATGGGAAAACCTGATCTAAACTGTCATTGCTGAATAACCCCCCAATGCAGATAAGGTCCAGCTGTAGCTGTGAAGATGACATTCCTCTCTGGAGATGAGCCAAGCTGGAGGAGGATGTGTCCCACCACCATTGCCTTGATGTTTGAGTTACTGCCAGCTATGGAGTAGGGTATCCATCATCTGTCAGTGACCTCAAAGATCAGTCAAAGTTTTCATTGCTTAGAAAGGAAAAATCACACAAAAAGTAAAACATCTGTTAGGAGGATAAGCTACATTTTATGGCATTTGCTGTATGCAGCAACATGTCTCTAATCTCAGACCATGTTTGCTATAACACAGTCACTCACCACCTCTATTCACTACGCAGTTCTGATGCCCAAAGTCACCTTGACTGGAGCAAGTATTAATTTCTGTCAGTGGTGTTTTAAATGTTTGCATAGAGAGAGTTATCAAAGCAAGTGCGAGCAGACTGTAGGCATGGCCAGAGCAGCTCCTTGCTTGCCTGTCCTTTAGGAGCTCTGCTCCAGTTATGTATCCGGCACTCACTGAGTCTTCCCTTACACATAGTCTGGAGTGTAAAGTCATAGTAGTATTCAAAAGGTTAAAGCAGAGTGAACTGTTAATTTTAATGCTTTCTCTAAGCTTCAGTTTTAATAAGCGAAAATGATGTTCTTATTTGCAGTAAAGTGGTGTTATAAAATTCTGTCTGTCAAGCTCATTTTAAAACCATGGAAATAAATGATCTGACAAAATCAGGCTATTAGACAAGTGAAGAAGAGTGATTTCCATAAAAGTAGAGGAGCTGTTCCTTAATTTCACACTTGGTAGTCTTTTGGGTCGACTAAATTTTTAAATAAGTGATAAAATTATATTAGCGCAATTGCATTTTTATAGATTTTTTTGGTCATTGTACTCTTTTTCAATTCCTTTATTTTAACTCAAACCATTCTGCTGAAAGGTTACCTCTCAACTTATGTTACCTCATAACAGTTTCTGCTCACACAACAGAACTGTAGGTTCACAAATCTTCTATAAAAGTACCCAGAATGACCACACTGACCCAAAAGTATTCTAAAGTGGAAGGATCATTTTACTGTAGTCACAGAGTGGCACAGAGTGCTGGCCCTGCACACTGCATTTTTGACAGTCTGCAGGATCAGGTGGGGAGTAAGTACTCCAAAGCACTTTGGTTTCATATACAAACACTTTCTTCAGGTGCAGACTACAATTTCCTTCATCTAGACCACAAATGTAAAAGCCAAACAAAAAAGATGCTTTTCCATGTCCAGGTGAGCATGACAAGGAGAGCTTTCACACAAAGAGAAGTCACTGCTCACCATATCTATCCAGTTAAGATCAGACAGGCCTCAAAAAACACATACCTTGTTGCTGGGAGAAATAAAAAATTTGTTCTGGGATTCGTGGCCATCAAACACATTCCAGACAAGAGGAGGGACAACTGCTGGTACTCAACTCTCTGCTTCACATGAGAAACGAGGGAAGTTTCCATACACACAACCCAAGGGAGAATTTCTGTTGCCAATTTTCGTAGCCTAGCCTGAGAGCAGCAAGGCTGTGGCTTCTCCTCACCTGAGGCCAACTACCCATTCTGAGAGCACAGCTGGCAGCATACAGGAATTTAGAAATACTTCTAAATCTATGGCAGAGGCTGTGGTGCAATTTTTCCACCTCTGGAAATTTATGACAAGCTTTTTTCTGACAAACCAAATCACACATTTCAAGATAGACACTAATTTTCCTCCTCACAGATTAAAAAAACCCACTCTAATAATTATTTTGTAGTGGAGAGGTCAGTATAGAAGGATTTTGACCTTTTATGAGGTCAATGACTCTTCATCTCATATTGCTCAGTTTCATTTGTTTGTTGAGAGAAGAGATCCAATACATTGATACACAGGTTTTGACATGCTGTTTGAACATTAGCTTACTATAATTGGTCATGTCATCATGCATCATATTAACAATATACACAAAAGTGCCCTGAAACAATTGTCTTATAGATCCATCACATATCATAACAAAGCTTCTGGGACTGTTATGCAGCAGCATCCAATTGTGATGCACATTCTACTTGAGTCCTGGATCTAAACATCACTGTCATCTTAATAGTAAACGATGGATTAATAACTTCCTGCTGGCTTGCAAAACCTACATGCATGTAAAAAGATGGCAATACAAATTTATTACCACTGAGCATTCCCAAAATAGAAAACCTGTAGAAAAGCAAAAACTTCTTTGTGTATGATTTTCAAACCAACACCTCTTCATTTTCCCAAGTGTGGCAATTTCTTAGCCCTACTACTACAGCTAATTGCATTGCAGTAAGTTCATCTGAAAAGTAGAACTAGGAGAATAACTTCATCTATCAGCTGAAACACACATGACCTTGAAATGCCAAATGAAAAAATACCGTAGGACCTTGGATTTATGTCATAAATCACACAGAATGCATTTTTTGCACAAACATCCTCTCTCACCATCTTTTCATAGATTTTAAGAGAAGTGCAAAATCAGGTTCATTCTACACACAGCAACCCAGCTATATTTCAGTCAAATTTCAGTGTAATTAGGATGCCCAAATCTACTAGGAAGTTTTGAGAATTTCAGCTAGTAAATTTATCTTTCCAGCTATTTGCCACTGAGAAATACAAATGGTTTAACTTCTGATGCAGTAGTCCAAGCTCTGTGCAACTCCCTTATGAAGAGTTCAAGTGCAGAGACAGGTCTTATAGTGAGAAATTCTCCTACCAATGGTTTTTGTAAACCAGGAACACCATCATCTTGACCCACACTCAACAAGGAAGTAAATATAATTATCCTTCCTATACTCAACCTAAGTCATAGCCATGTAAATGCCATAATCCCCGGCAGAGGCACTTTGTAAGGGAAAAGTCCCACAAATAGGCAGAATTAGAATATAAGCACAGGTCTGAAGTAAACTGGACTCTTTCCCTCACTGCAGTTCCAGGAGCTGCTCCGGGAATGGTCCATGGGCAGCACTGTACAGATCCCAAGCTCTACCTTGCTGCAAAAAGGCGCTGTTGCTGATTCTGCCGGGTCTGTGTTATTCCTCAAGTGAGTCAGCACTGAAGGAATGCCACCACATTTGTGCAGCTGGGAGTACTGTTTTTCAGATAAGATGGAAAATGATGCAAATTTTAATAAACCATGCAGACAAAACTATTAACATTCCTACAGCTTGTTCCACATATTATCTCAGTCTTTGAACTAAACTTCAGCTGATCTGCTGCATTCAATGACTGCAGACCCTCCACACTGGAAGCACAACAGAATGCACCCTGCACCTGTTCAGCACCAGCAGCACATGCAGTGGATCCAGGCTCCAGGGAAAGGGATGTTGTGGGGCAGGAAATTATACAAATGTCTTTTTCTCCACACACACACCCCTCTTGCTATGCTCCCTCTACAGAAGATAAGTGGCCCTCAGCTCAGAGGCACTTAGTCAGTAGTGAGTGCCACCCCCTGCACCTCCTAAAGCCTTCAGCCACAGCACAGAGGAGGCTGACTGGGATACCCCAACCTGCAAAGTATAAGGGACTCATTGGAAGCATTTTTTTAAGCCTAGGAAACAATAAAATTCCACTTACCAGGAGCAAAAGAAACCTGCAGCAGTGCCAGCTGCTCTGCCTCAGCCTCGCATGCTCCTTCCTGCGTGTTCAATTCAAGCAGCCGAGCTCAGGACACTCCAGCTGCTCCAAGCCATGCAGGAGATGCACACCCAGCAGAAATGAATATATGCCCTCATTTTTACTAAAACAAAGATAATTTAAAGCACCCTCTGGTATCCCAGACCCAAGAAGTGGGATGTACATGCTTAAAGCAAAGCTGTGGGCGTTGTGCTGAAGCTGGTGGGTGTCCCCCAGCAGTCAGCCTTTGAGGAGACCCTCATGCTGCAGCAGGATCTTCTTGGGACCCTTGCATACCAACAGGGTTCCCGAGAACTGAGGCAGCGTGGGGAGGATGAGCTCTGCTTCACACCAGCCATGAGACCCATGAGATTCCAGGCACTGCCAAACCTTGGGCACAGAGCAAGGTCCCGGCTTCCACCACACCCTGAGGGGGTCACACCTTCCCTCACTGTTCATCCATCACTTGCAGCCTCCATCTATAGGTGTGTGGCAGGAAAAGAGACCTATCTAAGGAACAAAAACAACTTAGAATGGATCATTAACATCATGTTTTTGCAAAAAGAAAAAAAGAATAAGATCTGACAGTCATGAAACCTTCTGCAGCACTGAGCCCCTGATAGCCCACAGGCCTCTCCATGGGGGCCTGAAGGCCCACAGCACCATAGATGAAAAATTCTTGGAAAAGGAAAGGCATAGAAGTTACAACTTCAGTATTAAACCACTGTGAGCAACCCAAACACCACAAATACCCAAATCAAGCACAATGCAGAGAGGTTTTGTTTGGGGCTGATTGTTGAGAAAGTTAGAGCTTTGCGCCTCAAACATAAACAGCCTGTACTGTCCATGAGACCATCTTACTTTTCCTGAGCCTGGATGGGGAATACTCATTACCCCCGTCTTTGATTCAATGAGCACCTCCTGGACCTGCTGGAAGGTCATCTCATATCATTGGGATGGTGGCTGAACTAGGATGTTTTTATTGGCTCAGGAAAGGTTATAACAGTTAATAGGTGTATTACAAACTTGAAAGATGAGCAACCCCACCAACAGTTCCCAAAACAAAACTTTAAAATGGTGGAGGCTGCATCTTTCAAACCCACTAAGACACTTCTTAAGAGATGTTTGTAATGAATACAAATTATTCTCAGACATCCTCTCCTGGTAATAACAAAGTTCTTATGGTTATATTTTGTTAACAAATAGTTTTATAACATTAAATAAAGATGTAAATCCACATCAGATTTGACTATTAAGACATGATTAACAACCACACCAGCATGGGCTAAAAGTATGTAGTATTTGCTTTTCTGACGTAGTCATCTTTCATATGAATCTCGTTTAAAATCTATTGGGAGATCTTTAACAAACAGGACCAAGTCCCCAGCCATATACTATGAACACAGAGCAGTGTAACTGTTAATAAGGGTATTCATCATGAGACAGCCTATTTTTGGCATTGTATATGACAGTCTCAGTAACTTACAATTGTCCCCTGCATGTGAACTTACCATTTAATTACACTCAGAGAGACTGCTTTCCCTTATCACCCAGGAAGTTAGTTAACCAAGGAGCAATTCTCCAGCTAATCCAAGTGTGATTTGATCAGTTTAAGGTGCACAACATATCCTTCAGGTTCTGGGAATGCCCTATGTAGCCCTCTGTTTATTTCCACCTTTGTTTTTCTTCTTAAATTTAAGTATGCACTGTCAAATGCTCCAAGATTTTGAACAGATAAATAAGTTACTTAAAGAATTGAAAGTTATCATAAAAACACCCAATGTTAAGCCAAATGGACATACAGAAAGCCTCAGAAAAAAGTATCAGTAAAACCTTGGAAAGAAACATATGAGTCATTGGAAAAGGTTTTATTTATTCATAGTCTGTTTATTTTAATAAAAACAACAGGTGTCATTGGAAAATTTACTCATATTTCATATATATTAAGAACAAATACAGTTTGAAAAGGATGTGGTGTGCAAAAGGGTTTTTTGGTAAAGGAAGTATTAGCTTATGTTAAAACATATAATAACTGTTTGATACCTTATAGTGACCCCAAGTTCCATTAAATGCATATTTCTTTGTTTCTATTGATGCTTCATGCAAGGGTGACAGCCAGGCACAGTCTACCATGCTGCAATTCAGCTTCATGGGCATATGAAGCAGCTGTATCCTGAGCAACATGGTAAAGCAGAAATGCCACCTGACTTTTAAAACATCATAGCATATCCCTTAAAAATAATTATTGTTATTGTTTTCCTTACCTGGAAAGGCACACACAGAGAGCACTGCTTCCTGAAAGAGGCTCTCTGTCTTTTGCAGACAAAAGCAAGAACAGAGAGGGAGGGAAAAGAGGGGATGTTGTCTCAGTTCTCCCATTCTGCTTCTTAACTGCTGGAACTAACCCACTCACAGCCTTAAACATCGACACAAGCAGGTGTCCCAATCACCTGAGAGTTTGGTCAGTACCAATAAAAGTCACTATGTATTGCCTATGCAGTACATATTACATTCCCTCAGAGAGGCATTAAAATGCCAGCTACATTTAAACTAGTGAATGTCTGGCCCCTAATAAAACCCACATAATTTAATACTAATGAGTCTACCAATTATGACCTAGTCTCTGAACTTCCTTTCTGGGAAAAATCATTGGGAAGGTAGTTCAATGCCAACTCTGGCAATTACATTACTGCTTAAAAATAGAGAAGCCCAGCTTTGCTTCTGGTCTTTGCATGAACTGCTTTGGGGTGCAGAGGGGAAGGGGTAAGGTGTGATTGCCTCCCTGTGACAATGAACGGAACCTAAACAACTTGCTGATCCCCAGATCAATCAAGGGCTTTCACATCTTAATCAGAATATACTGCTGACTTTAACAGTAGCAGGAAAAGAAAGTAGGAGATTGCTTTGTAACTACCACTAAATAACTTAACAGAGATGTTGCTGCAGCTATTTAAGATTTTCCACTTGAGAAGTGCCCCAAACCCCACATTCTCCATTGGGTCTTTCAGATCTATAGGCATCACAGATCTATACATGGTGTCCTTAAGAAACACATAGAATGACTGCAACACCTACAGACTGCAAGGTGGAGAGCTTCCAGCTACCTATTTGCTTCTCCCTGTGCCTGGGTACTTGTGTTTTTTTCTGTTTGTAGTAGAACTCAAGATTAGGTGGGCATGAGGTCTTTCTACCCAAGCAAGAAACCACCACTCAGAAGCAGGAGGAAGCAAACAGCCAAATTTAGGGTGCAATTCAGTATGGCACTGCCTACAATAATTATCTTTGTGCTGCCTGCAGCAGGCTTGCCAGCTTAGGTCTCTTGTTCTTACTCATCTGCTAGAAGGCTGCATCCATTCATCATCTACCCAGACTTTAATTCAGTGATTAACATATGTTTAATTAATAGGCTCCACTATGACAATAAACTCCATTTTGAGCTGCCTGTTGAACTCTGCAGAAGCTTTGGCTGCTGAAGAACAGACCCATTTGCCTTGTGCATTTGTACCTGCTGCAGTCCCACGTGGCATTCAGCACAAGCACAGTTCGACCCCACACCTTTGCCTGTCCCCAGCCATGATCACCATGTTCTGCCTCTGGTATGACTCCCTCTGGAAGCCCTGCAGGACCTTCTGGCAGGCAACACTGGATGCTGGTGGTGTACCTTTAATTCACATTGTACCTTTAATTTCTGTGACATGCTGAGATAATACAGTGAGGAGTTCTTTAGAAATGCTATAAATAGCTTAAATAAATAGATATTCTCTGTGGTGGGTCCTCAGCTCCGGAACCAACTCTTGCCAGAAATCCATCAGAGCCTGAATCTGGCAAGCTCTTGTAAGAGATGCAAGACACATCTTTTTACATTCCAACTCACTAAATGCATGTGCCTGACTAGTTCTGTGAAAAGGGAGGGGGGAAATTAAAAAAAAAAAAAAAAGAAAAAAGAAAAGAAAAAAAAAAGAATGCCTGGAACCCAAGGGGTCACTCCCTGTGCCAGCTTGGAAGTTGTCTGCCATTAGTTCACCATGTACTCACTGTTGGAAAGGGCACACAGATACTTCAGTGCTAGTGCCTTATAAATACATGCAATAATTAGAGTTAATTTCTACTAGAAACAACTTGGTGATCCTTTGAGACAAAGGGCTCACTGATGCTGTGTGATACTGTCTTTGTTATTACTAGACAATGTCTCTCACACTTTGCTGCCAAACCCGTTAACTCCTCACCTCATCCCTCAGTGAGCTATGACTGCATCTTTAAAAAAGCTTGCTCTGGAAAGGTATGCGTTTGATAGTCAAACAAAACAGCCTCAAAATCACTTTAGGGCATTGGAGAAGTGGCTTCTATTCCCGGCCTCTGAAGTCAAATAACTGTCACAACTTTGTCTAAACTAACCAATGCCTAGGGTTTCAAGGTATTTAATTACATAATAAGTTATAGAAACAGAGAACAAGTGGAAATGCCTCACATTCACAGTCAGACATTTTGTCTCAAAGTCTGGCATCCTTAGCTCACTTAGCAGAGAATCAAGATGAAGTCAAAATTAGTGTGGTTACATTATTTCTTTTTATAGCAGTTGCCTGAAAGTCCACAAATGCCAGTACCATTAATGTGCTGTCACTCAGTAACATCACCTTTTTTGTCCTTTAAGAAAGTAGTTTTGGATGCATTTCTGAACATCAAAAGCACAGACATTCCCTGTTTTAAACTTTTTATGGTGTGACTATTACTAGCTTCTCCTGCCAGGATTGATAGTTAATATAGCCATGTACATATTATTTATTGCATGAAGCACATATTTTTATTTTGGTCACAAAGTGTTTGTTTAAAAAAAAAAGACAGAGTTTTACCTTCTTGGTTGTTACAGTTCTCTCACCTCTGCTCTTTCTAACCATGCAAGTCTGTCAAGAAAAGCTCCAAAATAAATTTAGCATTGTAATTATTACAAATAAGTCACACTGGCATTTGGGTAGGAAGACACCCCGCCCTCCCCCGTCCCTGCATGCTTCTACTACGGTGGCAAACTTATTTCAAAAATTCTGATGAAACGCTTTGTAAATTTTGTTATTCTGTGATGATAATAAATCATTATAGCCTTAAACACTTCTCTAGCTTGGAGCCTCAGTCACAAATTATCTTGTCATTCTGACCAAAACATTCTCCAAAAAAGCTTGACAAGTGCTAAAACCCAGAACATGAAACCATGTGTTGTTGTGAAAGCAAGATTCAGAAATGTCAATTAATTAGATTAAGAGGCTACTTTTAGCTTTACTTGTGTTGCCAAATAACCCTTAAAATATGCATAGCAGTGGAAGTCTACCTCAGCAATACAGTACTTCTGTGCAAAATAAAGACAATGGATCTGGCTAATAGAGGGAATTATTGTATCTGTCATTCAGACAAGGAGAATGATCTAGAAGCAAATGTCTTGCTTCCCTTTCCACTGTATGGATTCACAAGCAAGATAAATTCTGCCACTTAGGAGTTTAGGCACAATTTCCCCCCCCCGAAATCTGATTCAGATTAGAAAATAAAAGTCAAATCACTATTATACATCTCCATAAGTAAAATGGATTTCTAACATCACTGTCTGCGTAGTTGTCTCCCCCTGCCCATAAACTATCATCCTTTATTTGCATTTTCAAAGTTCACTTTAGAAAAAAGAGTGGTGCAATTAAATACATTTTATTCAACTTTCTCATAGCTACCCCTAAAATTTTTATCTTTAAATAATCCATATCCTCAATTTTATTTACACTGTAAACTGTTCCTATATTTTAATGGTATGTTTGCTTTAAAAGGGGTTGTTGGCTTTAATAGCTCAGTTATTATCTTTGTAAACTAACATTCCACATTCCTCCTAACTAAATCCTAGCAAATCATCTATGCCTGCATTTGGAACATACATTCCACCACCGAAAATAAAATTTAAGCCAAATAAATGTTCTGTTCAAATTAATATACATAAAATGAATAGCTAAACATAGATCAATTTTGATGGATTTAACAGTAGGTTTGCTAGTGGCAGGAGGGTCATGATATGTAATACACTCAAGAGAACAGAACTAAATAAATTTAATTTCCTGTAACCCCTATTAGTTTTTGTTGTTTTTAATGCTAGAACACTGCATCTCTCTAGAAAAAATTAACTGCTTGTGTTTTTATAAAACATATCACTAGTGATATGGATCAGTGTAAAGGGACAGGTTAATACACACATAGGTGGGTAAGGAGGTAAACAAAAGAGGAAGGACCCCAACAGAAACAGCATCTGAAGGAAATCTAAGGCTCAGCCTCTACCCCAGGACAAGGCTCATTCACACCACAGGAGAGCCTTGGCAGAAGCTTAGGAACAATAACTTGCATGAATTCAGCCTCTCATTTCATTTTTTCATTGAAATACACCAAAATAAATGTATTTTCTCATCTTTACCTTTCCATCCTATCCTTTCAAAGGACCTCACCTCTGGCAAAGCCATCCTTTCTCAGATAGCATGGTTGTACGTTGTGAGCACCATAGGCACAGCACAAGAGCCACAGTTAGAGTGCATGGAATCAAATATGGTATCCGCTGGCACCAGTCCCTGAGCAATAACCAATCCTGGAATGACATTTAATAGCTCAAATAATGAATTTTGGCCTTTAGCTGCAATTTTAATTCTTCAGCTAAAAAAAAAGTACAAAAATCATTATTTTAGTTTTTTCTTTTTCCCCTGTTGACTGGCCCACTGTCAACTGTATTACAAACAATGGTTTCTGGCTATTAACCCTGTTCCTCCCCTGCCAGAGCCTGTACAGACCTACAGCCTTCTCTATGGCCTGGACTTGAAGCAAATCTTGCTCATCCCCATTTCTGGGCCTCTCCCTTCCTCACAGGGCACCTACGTGGTCTTTGGCTACTGGCTTGATTTGTGATGGAAAGGTGACTGTATGTAACCACTTGTCAGTGTTGATTACATACTCGAGGCTAATCCCTCTGAGCTGAGAAGTGGGACTCTGCAGAAGGTATTTACTGAAGGGGGAAGGAGACAAGGAAGAGAGGTGGAATATTTAAGGAGATATATATATTAAAAACCCCTAACATTAAAAAAAAACAAACAAAAAACCACAAAAAAGAAACAAAAAAGAAACAAAAAAAACCCCAAACAACAAACCAAACCAGAGAAAAGAAAAAAAACCACAAAACAAAACCCAAAGACCAAGACAGTCCTAATTTTTAGTCACACCACAAACTATTCCTAAGTTCTCTGGCCAAGGCTTGTTAAAAACAGAACATCCTAAATGTTCTAAAAATTGTATGAGAAGCAGATGGAGGTATTTCCTTACAAAATGAGCCTAAAGTGAAACAACTGAAATACACTGTCCACTAAAGAGCAATGCAAAAATTCCCAGTGTTAAAGGCACCCTGAGTGCAAAGGCATTGGGTGCCCTGCCGGTGGCTGAGCTGCACCAGAGGTGGTAAAACCTGACCTGGTCTTCAGCTGCTCCATGACAAGGCAGGGAACTTCCATGGGTCCTGAGTCACACATGTCCACTCCCTGCAGATATTCTGGAGGCCTCAGGACATCTCAGGCAGCCTCAAGTATCTGTTTTGACACTTAAATCCTGCTCTCTATGTCTTTGCTTGGAAAAGCCCTATAAAACTGTGAGCCATGGATGAAAATAGAGCGGTGAAGACTAAATTATAGCAAAATTTAGTAACGGGGCCCAAACGTTAACATGCTGTATTTATCATAAACTTATTAACATTCCTATGAGTCTCTGAAACACTTTATTACTGATACATGGGGCTGTGCTGCTATAATAGGCTTCCCTGAGGAGTAACTAGGACTCCAACTGTACTGCAGGATATGCTACACTACATGTTATAGGGTTAAATGGTGCTGTCTGTTATCTGCACAATGGGTGTATTACGAGTGTAAATGAGGGACCTCCTTTGAGAAACCTGAAGTCTGCATAGAAACACTGAAAAGGTTTGTACTGTTAGTGAAAAAGTGAAGGGTCCTTTTTTCCAGTTGCAAGCAACTAGTCATATGATTGATGTAGAAAACTTAACACCTCTGCCAGCAAAAAAAATGAAGCTGTGTCTAAAGTAACTCTACCTAGCAGTGTTACAGGGAATGCAACCTCACCTGAGCACAGAAGGCAGGCACAGTGTAAAACGGCAGAATGCAAGGCCATTCACTGCCTGTCAGAGCTGGTTAGCAAAGACAACAACGACGCTAAGCCATGTAGGTCCCTCCCTCTGCTAGAAGAGAGAAAGCTAGTTTTTCTTCCTATACAGCATAACAAAAACCTAATGAACTGCACTGATGACAGAAATGACATGAAGACTCCATCAAAATAGCAAAAATTAAAATAGTCATTACCAGGGTACAGCTGGAAATCAGATACAAGTTTGTAGAGAAAATAATTGTACTGTATTCAACAGCCATGCATACCTGAGGTGTTCAGAAAGGACTGTAGGTTACAGGAGCCTCAAAGTTCAACTTTTGGTTATTCTGCAGCACAAGTAGGTCAAGAACACCCACATCAGCTTGTCACAAGGTGCAGTGATGGTGCTTGCACTCCTCCTCTGCAAGCTGCTCTGCGCTTAACTTGGAGTTAGAGTTGTGTTCTCCTCGATAATCTTATCTCCATGCCCCTTGCTGCAAGTTGAACTGTTTAACTCTTCTCCTGCCCTTGGTACACACATAAAACATTTGATCAGCATCCATTTTATAACAACTCTTTTTTAAGCATAGCTAAAGACTATTATCATGTCCCTACTCAGACTTCTTGTTTCTAGACTAAACAAATCCAATACTTTTAACTTTTCCTCACAGGTCATGTTAGCAAAACCTCTAATCATTCTTGATCTCCTCTGGATTCTCTCCAATTTGCCTCCATCTTTCTTAATGTCACCAACTTCAGCAGAAGTTTTGCAGCTTGGAGAATTGTTTCTTGCTGCAGAAGTCACCTGACACCCTGACCTTTAGCTCAACAATGAGAAATAGCATACAAGCTTCCTTAAAGAAAATGGTATTACATATATACTGTCATGTATAGTTACTGTCATGCCACCTGCTTGCCACATCAACCGACTACTTTGCCTTAACTGCAACAGAGCAACAACAAACAATAAAAAACCTTCTTCTTTTGAGAGCTGTTGTATAGACAGTCTTATTTTATAACTTAAAAATAGAAGAAAGCACAGCCAAGCCATTTTAAAATTCTATTAAAAACTCATTTTTTTCTCTCCACATCTCAAAAAAGCAAAGCAATTACAAGAAAATAGAACAGACCAAAAGAAAACTGTGAGGGAAAAGCAAAGCACTGTTAAAGACATGCTAGCCAAAGTTACAGGGAGTGAGCAAAATAGCCTATAATTAATGGAGAGAGAATAGCCTTTACTTCAGATGGAGTGCTAAATAAATGTAAGACTTCTTTAGCCAATCTGTAAAACTTCCTATAGATAACAAATACAGAACTTACCTTCTTCACTGAAGACTGTAAAGCCCAGTAAAAAAAAAAAAACAAAAAACCAAAAAAAACCCCAAAAAACCAAACAACACAAGAGAAACTAACCGGGAGGGAAACCCTAAGGCCAGTGACAGGTACATTATCCACTCACCACCCAAGAGTCAGTAATAGTCACCAAACCACCCATCAACTCCTATTTAACTCAGTAAGCACCTAAATTTATGCCAGCAGGCGCGTGCCAAGCTGCCCGGCTGCTGGTGACCTGCAGGTGAGATGTGGTAAGCTGAGCTCCAGAGCATCCCAGCAGGCAGAACCCCAGTGGGGTCTGGCCCAAGTTCTGCTGGGAGGTACCCACTACCTGGGTTCACAAAGAGAGCATGCTGAGAGGCAGGGAGCAGCTCAGCACAGTGGAAAGCCCTCTCTAGAACAGGGCAAAGTGAGCATGGGAGGGAGAGCTCTAGCTGCTGGAATGTTATGGTCTCCAGCTCCAGGAGAGGGCTTGCAGCTGGGATGCTGAGCAGATGGCAGGCAGCACCTATCTCGGCTCTGTTAGCCAAGAGTGCTAGCACAGATGCTTCAGCTACCCTCCAGAGTATTTCATTTCCAGGTACTTATTTTGTGGCATGTCTGACCAGCTTCAAAAAATCCCCACTTGGCCACCAGACCTTTCCTGATATTTGCTCAGCAGAGCATTCCTGTCCAGGGGACAGCCCTGTGGAGCAGGGGGGACAGGTAGGTCAGGAAACTCAGTGGTCTGGTGCTGGGTGTCTCTGATGGCTTTATGGCATTTGTCATCCCCTGTAAAACAGCCTCTTAGGAGGGAGGTCTGAGCAGATCTGCAAGAAAACACAGAGAGGCCCATAGCAGGGCTTTGGGAGGAGGGCAAGAGGGCACAGTGACAGTAGAGCTGACAGAGAGCAGTGTGCCAAGCTCAGACTGTGTCCAGCAGGAGAGGGGTTAAAGCAGCTTTTGGAGTGCAGGAACCAGGCTAAGAGGGAGTATTACATGTGCTGAGAGTGTTTCTGGGGGATCAAAACTGTTTACAGTGTAATGTGCCTGCACCTGTGGGTTGGTGTGGTTTTGCCTGCTGTTCAGTGCTTCCTGAGAAGCTGCTAATATACCGTAGCTGATGAGACCGCTGTTTTGATCTCTCCCTCCTTGGAATCTCTTCTAGAGCCTTTAATAAAAGCCCTATTAAGGAAGTACAAGTGAGTGCTTTGTGCTTTTTCAATACCTAATTTATATTTTTAACATTAAATACTCAAACACATGCTTTGAATTTGTGCCTTTTTTTTTTCTTTGAGTCTAATAGTTACTTGCTGGAAACTTACATACATTTTCTATCACATAATTCCTTATTTTCTTCTGGGGGTTTTGGGTATTCTCATACATTGCCCAAATCTTCTGCCAAAATTAAAAGGCGTACTGAAGCCCTGTCATTCAAATTATTGATGGTAACTAGTCTGTCTGGGGGTGATGGTTGTATTAAAACATTTATCACATAAAAAAAGAAGCATATGGCATTTACAGAATCTGGGCCAACGAAGAAGGAAAGGGTCATGTTCACTCCCAAAACAGGAGCAGGCATCTCCTGAGGGTTATACATGGATTCTGTTCAGAGGGAGCTGGAGAATCTCATATATTTGAAATCATGAGGGGTATGAAATCAGCATAAGTTACAGCTGCCCTTAGGTGCTTTTTTTTGAGTGGTCAGTGCCACAATCACTCAGCAGAGCACATTGATCTCACTGACTTTGGCAGAATTATAGAGGGTCTGTTTGCACGAACCATTGCTGAACAATTTATCTGATGTATTAATCATCTCTTAGATAAGAGTATCTGGACTGTAGATTTTTCCTATAACCCAGTTTTCCTCCCATGGTCTTTTGTTTTTGAGTTTCCACGTAAAATTTCAAAATTACATTTTTTGGGGGTTTGTTAACACTTAGGATCCCGAGGCCCAATTTGAAGCACTGTGACGTGCAGGCTACTGAGTTGGAGCGCTCTGTAACCTTCAGAGAGGATGGTGAAATCACCCCTTTCGACAGCAGCTCTGGTTTGGAAATTGATTTGTCTCCACAGTGGCAAATAAAAACAAGGCCCTGTTTTTCCTTCACCTTCCAAATGCATGTCTAAGAAGCAAAATCTGAACATTTATTGGAGATTTGGAAAATTAGTATAATGTATAGGGTTGATGTGGCTATTTTACCCAGTTCTAGTAATCCTCCTTGTCTCTGGAGAGCCTCATACCCACAGCCTTCAGGAGAGAAAGACTTTCTCAGTCCCACCCGACTCCCTCCCCACAGCCAGTATGAACCACTGTGGGTCAGTTTTTCTTGGCCCCAAACTAGCCCCAGTACCCAGGGAGCAATGAAATACATTTTGCAGAATTTCTTCATCTTCTCTGCCCTTCTCTGAGCTCCCCGACATTGCATGCTCAACTTCCTGGCACAGTAAATGGGAATTAATGCAGAGGAGTCCATGGCTGGCCCTGACTGGCCAGTCCCTGCCCTCCAGTATTAATCTGCTGCTCCTCTTCTGATTTGCCCTCTGCAACACAGCATTAGGGATGCAGATGGACACTGTAACCCCTAGTTAAGCTTTGCTTCCCCACCATCAGTGTTCCCCAATAATGACTTTAAAATAAAGTGGGGTTTTTTTACTTCCAGTAATTTCCAGAGACATTTAACTGGGGAGCCCACTCTTCTGGGCTCCTGTAGATACGATCCTGTGATGAATTCATGTTTTAGCACAAGCCAGAGTGCACACAGAAAATTTTCAGCCGTTCAGAGGTACAAAACCCAGTCGTCTTAGCCTGAAACAATTGTACTGAACTAAAGCACTACTCCTCTTTTCTAGATCTACTTTTAAGATCCCTGTCAAAACAGGCCTTCAAACACATTTGATTGGGTTGGGGCTCATCACGCTGTCACCAACTCACTTTTCATTAGGCTGTTGCTCTCTGTTAGCCTAGCCAAGCAGAAGAACTCAAACACATGCACAAATTAAATCGACATCCAAACTCCACCAATATACAAAGCAATTTAAATGATATTCATTAGAGCGATGACAAGTCCTGATGAGGCTTTCAGGAGCGGAGTCCTTCAGCTTCTGCCGACTCGGTTTCATGGTCATTGAGGCGTAACTGCAGTGACTGTACCTCCAGTTTAGATGAAAAAAAAAGCCAAGAATATGACTCTGCTTCCTGACACACCTTCCTCATTCTCCCTCTCTACACAGGTCTACAGCTGAGCACAGGTTCCAGGGTTTTTTTACAGTTCTTCCCAGGCTTTATATTGCACACACACTTTAGCAAATCCCCTTCCTTTCCCCGCCACCTACAAATGTGCCAATTAAAAAGAATTCCATTTTCAAGTAATTTCATTTCACTTGGCTAGAAAGGTCACTAACTCACAACTATGATGGCTATAAACATGTCCCCAGCTTCCTATCATGCAAGAATGAATTTGATATGCTGAAGCTTAATAAAGAAGTATTTTTCATTGTTAATTTACACTGAAGTTTAAAAGTTACCCTCTCTTCATTTATATTTTTGATATTAAAAAAACCAAGATGGACACTATCTTCTCCACAGGGAGTGGAATGGGGCTGACAGGTCTAATATAGGCTTTTCCAGAGTGCCAAATAATTTGAAATTCATTTCCCTTGTGACCAAAGTTCTTACCTCAGGCATCAAGAGGTAAGTTATCAGAAAATTAGCTCAGTATTTGGTTGCAAAGTCCACTATGCTGCTTGCAAAATTTCAGTGTATAGGGGAAGAAAAGCACATTTTCACCCTACTGTGCCACCGGGAAAACACAACGAGTGACTTAGGGGGGTACACCAGCATTTTAGCTTAGGCAAGGAAGACATCACCATTAGCTGTGAGCTCCACCACCCACCCCAGCCACTGGTCAGGGAAAGGGGCGGGTCTGGCCCTGCCATTTTACACTTATTTCTTGCTCTATAACATCCTTTTTTATTTCTTCAGGCCACGAATTTTAAAAGCATGATATACAGAAAATGTCTCATTATATTATTACTCAAAAATTCCTTTTCTTGGCATAGCTGCCTTGGGTTGTAATTTTTAATTTTCCTTTTTAAGCACTCCTACAATGAAAAGATAGGCACAGTGCTATAGAAGTGTGATTTGCAGTTGCACGTTCTCATTTCAATAAAGGTTGTATATATGAATTTGGTGAGTGGTCTGGACATATCCATCTATCCCAAAAAGTCTATCTTATCTTGATTCTCTTAAAACATTATTTAACCAGAAATGCATTTCAAACTATAAATAAGGCAAAGTGAACCAAGGAACAGCTGCTGAGGAAGATAATGTGTCCCACATATATGTTGTAATATGCTGATGAAAAACAAACAAACAGACTGTTATTCTAACACGGAAGCTGGATATTAAGGATAAAGGAAGATTGTTTTTACATATAAAAAATGATTTTATGTAAGACCACTGCTGTGTATGTACTTGAAAATGAAAAGAGCATGAGCTCCATGTTAGTAAATCTTAGTCATTTTTTTCATGGTGAACATTTAGTTAAAATTATTGCCCCAAACCAAGGCCTGAAAACAGATTGTAACCTCACCGATTACTCCGACGCTTTCAGACATGTATAATGATGCGTTAATACATAATTCTGCTGCCTTCCACAAATGACCCTGATTCTTTCCTCCTTCTTTGGTAAAAGATTGACTTCTTATGCAAATACTCTTCAATAATGGCTGTGATATTACAGTCTTAAACATATACAAGCTTTTCATTATTATAGGGTAATTACTGAAATCTCAACAAAATTCGCTGCTACCACACCCCAACCAACAGAGCCACTTTCATATTCTGAGATGGCTGTAGGATAATTATTTCTTGTTCTCTCATTTACCTACAGCAGGTCAAGCAAGGGCTGGAAGGCACATCTTGACACAGAGTCCCAGAAGACAATTTACTGGTTTGGCTTTTTTTTTTCCTCGAGTGTATGTATTTACTAGAGATACTCAAGGGAGTTACACACTTGTGTTTCTACTGCTAAAACAGTAACTGTCCAGACAAGTATTTTGAGCTATTTCACCCTTGGCTAAAAGGAAAGTCCAGTGACTTTTAAAAAAAGTTCAGTAATCTTGAGGGGTTTTTTTCTACTTTCCTTGATAAATTCTAGTTTTATGAGTGTTCCCTGTATTTCAGCTCTGTGGAGCAGTGTGGGTAATAGACCACCTAGCAAAGCTCCCTGTAACAAAAAGTTACCCAAACAAAACAGGCAGCAATGAATGTAATAATTTGATATTTTTCTAGGAAATATATAAGGCTCTCTGGAGGCGTATTTTAAAGTACAAAATTTATTAATTAAGTTTAGCTGTTCCACTTGCACCACAGGTCCTTTTTTTCTGTTGCAGCTGAAATAAGAACTTGCAAAATTAAAAAAGGTTCTTCCCTTCAATACATGCCAGTATTTTTTTAAAGCTCAAAGGATAGCCAAATTTTTTTTCCTGTCATAACATGCAGAGTCATATTGTGTTTAGCTTTATATAGCAAGATATGCAGCCATATTTAAATGCAACAGATAATTCCCATATTGATAACACTAATCTGCCTTGGTTTGGATAAAAAATTGCACATCGTGTTTACC
The DNA here is from genome assembly GCF_047495875.1 of Pithys albifrons albifrons. NCBI lineage: Eukaryota > Metazoa > Chordata > Aves > Passeriformes > Thamnophilidae > Pithys > Pithys albifrons. Next base: position 6,455,907 of record NC_092469.1, on the reverse strand, counting down.
ACAAAGCAACTTCATCATTAAACCAATATACTTTCAATTTAATACAAAAATAAAATATAATGAAGATTCTAGAAATATTTTGGTTTCAGAAACAGTTCCTTACACTAGCTTAGAAGTCATATTTCAGTTAATTATAGATTTCTTACTCACGAAAACTTAAAGATACATTCCCTGATTTTTTTTTTCAAAATGTTGACTCCAGTGAACAGCTCTCTAAGATCTGGCATATTGATTTCTTGTTGTGAAGTGAGCTGTTCAAGCTCCATTTAAGATTTTCATCTTGCATGTAGCCCTGAGCACATCATAGCACCATAAATTAGTTAAATTGCACATTTATCACAAATGTTATTTTAAGATACTGCGTAAATGTGATGGCTGGAAGATATACAGTATGCTGCAACAAGCCACTACTTGGGTGGGGTTAGACCAGGGTCACCTTTATACACCTGTGATTTAAAGCTCTTCCCACCCCATCACAATTTCATTTTTAACTTCTTTCTTGAGGCGTTTTGTTTTCTCTTGCACTCAATCTGCATAATTCTAAATAAAATATCAAATGCGAAGCAAAAGTCAGAACTCAGATGCATATTTTAAAATCCTGTGTCCAAACCTTCATGTTTGTCTAACAGGAAAAAAATTATCTTAACATATCTAGGTTGGTGATTTGGTTAGCACTAATAGTTACCATGCCAATATACATATCAGCATATGGATGAAAAGAATATTATTCTAGTTCATTGAATCCCTAAATTCTTTATAATGTGAAATCACATTGGTATGCCAGTCCTGGAGATTCTCAAATGCAAGCTGAACTTTATTTTAATAAATTTGGGACATGCAGATCCTGACTAGCCATTCATTTGCAAAGTTCCTAATGTATTTCAAGAAATGTATTAAAAAGTCCTTTCTGGTGCACAGTAACAGATATGGTTGTTCCCTGCATTTGTACACAGTACATCTCTCTCCTCAATGCACATTCAGACCTAGCTAAGTTAGGCCCAGGAACAGATTTTCACCAGATTAGGGCAATTGCATCAGACCCCTTGTCTGTATTTTAAGTAGAAGGAACACTGCAGAAGACTCTGCAGTCTCTTGCTTTTACTCCCTCCCGTGTCCCAGATAACAGCATTCCATACAGAGTTTTTAGCATTACTATTATAAGTCAATGGTGCATCTTAAAAATACATTGATTGACAATATATGCAATAATCTGCCAGTCTCCTTATGTGTGAATTTCTGGTTTGCAACCAAATACTATATTTAAGCTGTTATAATTTTCGAAGGAGGAATTCTCTGCTGCAGAGGTAAAAAGTTTGGCTACGCTTAGACTGAGATCATCTATTTGCCCAAAACGCAGACAGCCACCCAGGACAGCCACCCAGGACAGCCACCCAGGAGGCTTCATGAAAGCCTTCAGCCAATCAGGTTGCCTCTCCTGGCTAAGGCAGGGGGATTCCTGGCATGGTACAGTTGACCAGTGAAACGGCATGCTGAGATTTTATTGCTGGAATCTGAGCTGAGGCCATAAAAATTGACACACAAATGACCTTAAAATCAGATACAACTGTGAGCCAAAAGAGGAGGAAAAACCCCAAAGCCCTAATTCTGTTCACTTGGTCCACTTAGCAGTACTTGTGTAGAATGAACAGAACACTCCAATACATTTTGGAGACATGGTACTGGCCCTTACAATTACAGAGGAAGATGGAAAAATGGAAAGAGAGATGGAAAGAAGGAGAGAAAGACAGAAAGAACCAAAGATTTAATTACTTGCTTACTGGAAGACATTGTGGTTTTGGTTTTTTTAAAAAAAAGAAAGGAAACTCTGTACATTTGACATTTGGATGCTGTTTTTACTCGTGATGCTGAAGAGATGTAATGGTGGATTTGGTTCCCATGTAACCATCTCCAGACTTGAGTTCACCTGACTGGCAAAAGACATTATTTACATGCATAGTAATAAACGTGTTTGGAGATGCAAATTATTTTCAATGGTTTTGATGGGATGACCTGTCAACACCACTAAAAATCTGTCATTATCATATAAATGCTCCAGCTTGTTTGCGTTTCTTTGGCATGTGTTTATTCATCTTCTTTGCCCCTCTCTGCTGCGGTGAATGCTGTCCAGCAGCAGGGAGGGCCATAAGAGGACTCACAGCAAAATCACAGAGTTTAAATCACTGGTCTCAGGTTCCTACTCCTATAATTTGAAAATGCTGAGTAGCTGGAAAGGGATTCTACACGACGTGAGACACCCACAGGTGCAGACTCTGCTCAGTGCATTTAGAGGAAGGCAGGTGAGCAGCAGCATCTCCCTGGATCTGAATTCAGCACAGCAAAATGCCTTTTTGCTGCTGATACACCCCCTCTTCACAGCCAGCCTTACCTGATGTTTCAAAAGGACTTATAATGCTCGTTTATCTTTTCTAGGGGGAAAAAAATTCTGTTAATGCAGCCTTTGAATAAGTGCTACCCTGCTCTTGAAATGCTAAAGTTCACTAAAACTCCAGTGATTTATGTGCAGCTTTTGACTGCCAGCACCTGGCAGATGAAGAAACCTACTCAAGCTTCAGTCATAAACAGATAGCATACAATTTAATTTTAATGTGCTCGTTAGTCGTAGCACATTTCAGACATAATTGTGAACGCAACACAAAATTATAGCAAAAAGACAATTTTAATGCTGCTGTAGAAAAAAAGGTTATATGAAGAGTCATATAATGGTGCTTCATTGTCAACAACAAAACAGGGCACAGAGTGCATTACAGTGTCTGTGCTGTTTACATGCCAATATTTTATACATAGATTCTCATATGGTGTCAGCTGTCAGTTACTTCTGCAAATTAACTGCCAAAAATGGAGACGAACAGAATCACTTAGTGTGCTGGTAACCACGGGTTACCTTTCATATGCCTAAAGATAAAGCTGCAGTATGGAATCTTGGGAGAATAATTAGGCAGAACAAAACAGAAAGTTACCAATTGAAATAAAAAGGCATTCTACAATAGGAAATAACAACCAAGAGCGCTTATAAATAAGTAAAAGAGGTTATATCACAGAATGCCTCATAACTTTTTAAGCAAAGTATTACAGTACAAACATTTTAAAGGCTTTATCAATGTTTAGGAAATACAGTACAAGTTTTTCAAATAGATTTAACCCTTTGAGCACTGAGTTTATTTTGAATTTTCTCTTTTTATTTTATTTTTATTTTTTTACTAATAAATACCTTTAAAAGTCATGTTGTGCAAAACAGTTAGAATGCATGCCAGGAATGCAGTCCATGGCTTCTGTTTCTTCAGACAGTTTTAAAAAAAAGAAAACAAACAAACAAAAAAAAACAAATAAATGATAGCAACGCTAATAAATATGTATAATTTAAACATGAACCTCTCAATATAGATGTACTGTATAGCAAAACAAAGCAAAAACATACTTTGCTTTAAGAATAATGTTTCTGAATACTTTATAAATGCTATCTGTGGTATCTTTTATCACATAATTTACAATGTTTGGATGTTAAAAGAAAAACCATTAGATCTAAAAAAAAAATGAAATATACACTATATATAGGTATGGCTTATACCTGGGACTTATCAGGTACAAACCCCACTGCTGCTAAAAATGCTGAAGAAAAAGAAAATGGCATTAACCACAATCACATTTTCCATAAGAGATTTTGAAATCTATACAATATATACATCTATGTTTCAATGTGAAAATTATATTTTTAAATTTCAAGGTGTGAGACACCTCTGCATAAATGGAGGTTCATATTAGAAATCAGAACTAAGCTGGTAAGGGTTTAAAAAAACCCAAACATATCCATACATTTTTACCAAATTAATGCAAAAGTGCTTCCAAGTACTCAGAGGGCTAAAGATTATAGGGTGAGAAATACCAGCACACTTAGGTCACATGAAAAAGTGCACCAGAATTAGTTATAAATGCTTAATTAAACTGTCTGTTAATGCATGCAGCTTGATGCATCAGAGGGATGCACAGCAACTAAATCCAATTTACACAAAGTTCCAAACACTTACCACTGCATTTTAACCTTCATATTTTACCAGTAACAACAGCTGATTATGCACCTCTATTTAAACACTGTACAGTTATACAAAACAGTTCAGCCCAGAGCGACTCTGGAGTTAAAATAAGAACATGTGCCAAGAACTAAACAGTAGCTTTAAGGCGTCTTTGACAGTTTTCCTCAAAGCAAATTACAGTTATTTTAATCAAAAGCAAATGCTACTGCTTCTCTAACTCCGAAACATACAGAAGATGATCCTCTGGTGACTTCCCATGTGTTTTACTAAGATGAAGTTTAACTGCATGCTTGCTTGCAAAAGTCCTGTTACAAAGTTTGCACTGATAAGAAGTTCCAATATCTTCCTCTGGAGAGGACGTCACCAGTTTTTCAGATGGTGACTTTGCTTGTGCTATCTGATTGTTAATCTGTTCACTGGACAGTTTGGACAAGTCTCGTAACCTGAAACCCAGATGCGATTCAAGATGACTGATATAAGTTGAAGGAGTTCTGATCTGTGAAGCACAGTCATTACAAAAGAACACTGGGTGCCCAGTGTCCAAATTTTTAAGGAACTTAGTCCCCCCCGTCCTTCGGAGCTGGTATTTCACATTGGCCAGCCAGTGGCTAATTGTGGTCATTGAAAGTCCCGTAAACCTGGAAATGTGCATTCTTTCTTGAGGGCTCAAGTCTGACATGATGTATTTCCCCTCTGAAGTCTGCCGTAAACTGGCTGCAAACTGGGCCTGCAATATGAGCAAGTGCTGAGGGTTCCAGTTAGACTGACGTCCCTTCCTTTTCTGAGCTGGTGTACTCTCTTCTGGTTCCTCTATTGTGGTACCATCAATGTCAGATTTCTCAGATATGCTGGAAGGTGTGGAAGATTTTGATGTGTGACTTTCTGTCAGGTTCTTCAGCATATCAGATATATCTGACAAGGCATTCTCGCGTAGCGGCGAGTTTGACATGAATGACACGACTGCAGATGTCTTTGCTGTTGTCACTGTAGATGAAGAAGATGCAGAAGATGTCGATGTGGATGACAAAAGCGCTGAACCCAAAGAGCAGCTTTTGTCACTCTTGCCTTTCGTCAAATCTATGGGTTGGTCATTGTTGACATGATAAAAATAACGGTCTAAGTGGTCTGATTTTTTGGACTGTAGAGGTGGGGTGGCCACTGCAGCCTTCTCTGCCAAACTGTTGCTCATTTTAAAAAGCATGCTCATTGGATCCAAAGCGGGCAAAGATGGCTTTGCTGCCTTCCCAAGGTGAATATTCATGACAGACTGCAGTGCACTTAATGGGTTTACAAATGGCTGTTCGGGAGGGTGATCAGTGATGATAGCTGTGCTGCTACTTAAAGAACCTACAATGGACTTAACAGGCTCTTTCCCATTTTCCACAGGTTCTACAGTTGGACTATCCTTGCAACCATCTCTCTGAGGAACTGGGCTGTTCTGCTGGCTTTTAAAGCCACCATCATTGGAGGATTCTATCTTAAGGGGTTCACTGACTTCACTGCTGCATGGCGAAGGCGTTGCACGCTTCAATGGAGAAAGCTTTCCTTCGGGCTCCTTCATTTTCTCCTCCACTTTAGCCACCTTCTCAGTGACCTTCTTTACCAATTCTTCCATGGCATGAAAGTTTGTTTTTGGCACAGGTGAGGTCTGACTGCTTGGTGGAGACACCAAGGGCTGGTTTTTAGTTGGTGATACCAGTTCATTGTTTCCAAACATAGGTTTTAATGGTGTACTCTTCCCAGATGAACCCAAGGACAGCTTCATCATATTAGGCAGCTGGTAGGCAGCATGAATGCTGGGGTAGCCACCCCAGCTCGGTGTGCCATTTTGGGCTTTGTTTATAGCTGATGTAACTGTGTTTTCTAAAGACTTCAATATATCTAACCCTCCCTTAGGGCTTTCTTCTAGGTCATTTTCAGTCAAGTAATGGTATTTTGAGGAGATATCATACTTCTCCTCATCTTCACTTGACTTCTCTTTGTCTTTCATTTTGTCATCAGCAATGACTCTTTCCTTTTCTACTTCTTTTTTAATCTCAACATTTAATTTAGGGGAAACACTAGAAGGTGTGTTGGAAGGAGATGTGAAAGTGGTGGCAGCTAGTGGCACAGACTGGACTTTCTCATCTACTAAGGATGTTATTGTTGGTGTCGCTGGGGCTTCAATAATTGGCTTCCCTTTTTTCATGGCAGAGTTAGTGACTTTAATAAAATGTCCTGTCACCATCATGTGAGCTGTGAGTTCCTGCAGAGTGTCATGGGAACTTCCACACTCCATGCACTTCAGAATTTGAGATTTCCTCGCCTCAAAGTGCCAGGCATAGCTGGCTCCGTTCTGGTGACCATAGCGATTATTTGGTGTAATGTAAGGATTAGAATTCTTTTGAAGTGCATCGTTGGTATCTGAGATTGTTGCTTTTGGTGTCCCACCTGTGGAGTCTGGAGAACTTGGAAGATCAAGCTCCAGTGATGCTTTCTTTCTAGTAGCTGGGATAATTTTTGCTGCTACAGGTGTAACAGGTTCCTTCAGAGGCACTTTTTGGTAGTGTTTTGTTTTGATCATATGAACACTCAAATCCTGAAGAGATTCAAATGAATGACCACAGTACATACACTTTAACACTTTCTGGGCATCTTCTTTCCCTTCCATTTCAAGCAAAGAACGTTTACGAGGTTTTGACCACCTTTTGGGGTTATTGTTATCTGTTTCGTGGTTGTCATCTCGATAATGTCCCGTTTCATTCATGTGCACTGTTAATTCTACTAAAGTGTCATAGGCAGCACTGCAGTCTTTACAGCGGAATTTACTGGCTCCAGTAAATATAGAGCCATAAAGCTTACTGCTCTGTCTGTACAATTGAACTGTGCTAAAAAGACTGGGTTCAGGAAGAATTCTGCTCTGAGAAACTTGCTGCAGTGTTTTGGCCATAGCAGTCTGGTGCCAGTCAAAGCTGCCACTTCCACAACTGCTGCTGCTGCTGCTGCTACTACTGCTGCTACCGTTGTTTTTTTCAGAAATTGGCTGGTGAAGGTTCAAATTGAGATTGGACCAGTAGGAATTGGAGAGGAAGTTGTTATAGACAGCTTTCATTTGTTCTAAACTATCAGATACCGTAGAGTCTTCCAGTGGTATCGAAACCTCCTTGCTCTCTTCCTCATTTTTAATGGAGCTGCTCTCGAAATCTGCCATGCGGTCACTTGTCTCACTGATGTGGGACTCACTGTCCATTTCATGGCTAGAAAATTCAGCTGCTGGAGAGTTCTGGTAGCTTTGGCAGTTCTTACTGAAGTCTTTTTCTGGACATGCATATTTTGCTGAAGGCTCCCCATCAACTGCACTTTCATCAGGTTCCACATCTTCTTCCACCAGTGCTGCTGCTTTTAGTTCATCTGAAACATAGGCTGTTATGAAGAGAAGAAAATATAAGTTAGTTTCTGCTCATCATACTTTTCCTTTAGGAAAGAAGTATACTTATTTGTAAAATTAAACAGTTAAAATTTAGTGTTTCTTCAGAGCAAGAAAAAAATCTGCTCTTCAAACATAATTTGCCACCTTATTCTTCTCAAGGGGCAACAGCTTGAAATTAAAACTAAATTTGAAATTAATGAAGCACATTCTGGAGGTGGCATTCATTTCTAAAGTAATAAATTACTTGTATCAACCTCAGAGACAGCAGTTCCTGTCTGTCAATTAATATGTCTTATGCTTCTCCTACCCCTAATGCATTTCTTAACAGACAGATTCACAATTTAAATTAAGCAAGCATTTTTTGCTCATTACAGTTTTGAGACTCAATCTTTAATAAATATAGAGAATAAAAAACATCAAAAATTTCTACAAAGTAAAAAAATCCCCAGTTAAAATAATTTTTTAAATTATATTTTGAAAAAAAGTTGCTATAATTATTAATTAAATTTTAGAGGAAATGGTTAAAAGCAGGTGACACAATCTTTTGAAACAACCCAGAGCAATTTGAGGATACTCATTAAGGGTGCAACAAATGTCCCATTCCCATTTAAACATACCCTTCTCAACAAGAAAATCCATGCAGAATTATGTCAGGAGCTAGTTCAAGAAAATTGGTATGCTGTACTCATTCTTGCTGTATAAATATATACAAGACCTTCCAGTGGACCTTACAAATGTCAAAGTGTTTGCTCTTTAGACTACTTTGTCAATATTTACTCAGCATAAGCTACACGGACACCCAACAGGGATCCTGTCTCTTTTTCCCCCTCAAGTAATGCAACTGGTGATGTAAATCTAAGATACTCCTCTTGAATAGGATAGTTGGGAACTGACAGTAAACAACTTTTTTTTTTTCCCATGGTGCTTCTGTGCTTCTATTCTACATATATGAAGTCTACCTAAGTTTTTCCTTTAGGCAAGAAAACTATAGAAACACTAGAAGATGGATCATTAACTGATCAAAAAATATCTATTTCTATACAATGCATTAATTTGCAGGAAAGTAAAAATAGTATATGACTATATTAAGTGGAATTTAAAATCTCTCACAGTTACAAACTTTGGAAAAAATCTCATTTTCTGTAAACTCTGTGGTTGAAAACACATTTGACCTTCCCTGCAACACATCTGGAAAGTGTAGGGTATTTGTTTCTTAACCACATTGAACAATCTATAGCTTGTATAGGCAGCCAATAGTGCAGAGAAGATACCAGTTTATGCCCCAAAAATACCTACTTTAACCAACAGACTGAAAAATGTAGAACAGTACAGGAGGTATCACATACACAGTATTAAACCTCGCAAACTTCTTCCAGGGAAAATATGTTTAAGTGTTATCAGAAAACCACAAGAGACCAAACAACTGTTAAAGTGACAATGAAATCAGGCTTTTAGTTTCACATGGAGTATTTCTTCGTTCAGTTAGGTAATACAAAATATTCACTACTGTTCTTTCACATGGCAGCGAATCTTCTTCCAAGCATGTAAAGTTATAAGCTGATCTTCAGAATAGAAGTTAAACCTTTGAAAGCACAAACATATCGTATAGAACCAACACATAATAATAAATATTTCAGTTCAGAAAATTTCAATGCAGAAAATTTATGAAGCCAAGTCCATTTTTAATGTTTGCGAGAACATACTTTGAAAGAACTATGTTAAAAAACTTTATCGTAAGATGCTTCAAACATGCTGATATGAAGATCAGTCTTTAACAAGTATACATAGTCTAATGAAATAGAGCTGTGCTGTTTTGCTGTATTCTATGCTTTTTCAAAATATTTTGAAAAAAAAAATATTTTATGTATCTTACAGACATGCCGGGAATTTGTAGTAAGGTTCAGTGTCTATCCTGCAAAATATTTGCAACAAAACCACTACACAGAATCTAAAAAGGTGGATTTTCAGATCTTTAAACAAAAGAGACCAAGGCAGTTCAAATTACTCTCTAAGGCTGAAAAAAATTATGTAACTACTGATAACGTGCACACAACTGACTGTCAACTGCCTCTCCCTCAACCACACCATATCCTAGTGATGTATAAATAAGGAAGGATGGAAGGAAGGAACGACAGCATGAAGCCTATGATTTGGAAGCAAATGTACCCATTTTCTATTCCACCTTGTGGAAACGGATTTTCTTTGCATCTCCTGTTCCTTTGCCTCTGTTTTGAAACTGAATTATAATTTTCTTTTCACAAAGAACACACAAGGTTATCACCACGTTGCCTGCATTATGATGCCCTCATTCACACCTGCAGGGTGAAGTGGCACTCTAAATGTACCAAAGCACTCTGAATGTACCTCTTTTGCTCATTTTGTCTACTGAGCACCAGCCTCAGTGTGTGTCACCCACTCCCACCACCACACCACATTCCCAGGCCATGGGCTTCATCCCTGCAGACCACAGAAAACCCTCCTGGGAACCGGTGGCACCAACACAAAGGGGGCACAGAACCAAGCTCCTAATTAGTGTGTTATTCTTTAAATTTTTATTTCTCCTACTGCTGAAGTCTTACGAATTTTGTTTGAACTTAAACACTTGTCACATTCACAGCTTTTTTAGAGAGTGACTTTTACATTAGGGAAAACCTCCAGCATGCGGCTCATTTAAATGTAAATCTATTTACCTTTCATGCTTTCTTTGCCCTTTTCACCAACTATCAAGCATATTTGCGTGTTAACCAGGAGCTGCCTCCTCTATAGCTGTTCTCCTTCCGAAACTCAAGTTGTGAAGCCAACTTGTGACATCAGTCTTTGATCCAGAAATGCAGGAAATGAGGCACAAACGACAGGGTGGAATTTAACCCAGCAATCTGCAACTTCGATAAACTGACAGTTTGAACAACAACTTCTGCTCCTTCCCCTGCACAAAGGAGAGAAGGGATGGAACCTGGTCCAGGTGTCCCTGTCCACTGCAGTGGGGTTGGAACTAGATGATCTTTAATGTCCCTTCCAGCACAGGCCGTTCTGTGATTCTACGATTTCTCAACCAAAGAGTTGATTGCCTTCATAACTGAGCTATGGACCATTTCTTTGCCAGAGGAAATAAGCTGTGATCCATCACTTTCCAAAGGCAAGAGATGAGGATGCTCAAGGAAATATCTTAGTCCAAGACTTAAAACACCATCCTAAACTGGAGTTCATGTAGCTTCTAATTCCTTATTTCAAGGGCTGATCTCCCAATCACTTGCCTTCATGGCAATGTAAGGCAACCCAACAGGACCTGGACCAGCCTGCAATGGCAGACTTGAGGCACACTGACAAGTTCTGCAATGCCACTACAGGTAACTTTATTGTGGTTGACATGTTTCCTCCTCAGAAAACCCAATTAAATTGTTCCCAGCATGTGGGACAGAAGAGTAGGGAGAACAGGATTCAGTGCAGGTACCCATGGAAGGGAGCCCATCTACAGCCAAGGGAATCTCTGATCCCTCCCTGCCCCACCAGACCTTGCTCAGGGGCAAGAAATGGGCAGTACTCTGAGCAGAGATGAAGGTAACAGCTTCAACTGCTTCAGAAATAAGGAATAGGAGGCCTGTAACAGAGAAATTTCTTCTTTGGTTAAGTACCTACAGGAAGAGCAAAGAGACTGAAAGTGGAGAATAAAATCAGCAGGAGATGGTAAAAAGATTTTCCACTGTCTGGTGGAGACTGTCTTTAAGGAACACTGTCTCCAACCCATCCTTACACAACCATTTCATCATCATCATCTTAATCATTATTATTATTATTACTTTTAAAAAACTTGCTGTTTGATATTTTTCAAGTGTAAACATTTGAACTACAGAGCACCTATAAAACTGTTCTTCAGTGCCTCAACAGTAAAGTCAGAGGGGGAAAAACAACTTTAAAGGCAATTCTAATGACGGCAGATGTTAATAAAAGTGGAAATGAAAGAAATTAAGTTGTTCTGGGGTTTGTGTTTTCCAGGGTAAAAGACAAAAAAACCCAAAAAAACACAGTTCACAAAAAGCTGTTTAGTTTACATCTCACAGGGCACTGCAACTCACCCGAAATTGCCTGCAAGTTGAGCAATGTTGTCAGCGTGACATAATATTTGACAAAAAAATGGAAAGCCACTCCCTGGTGTGGCCCTCAGTTTCTGGAGAAGATGAGGATATCAAAGGGGTTCAGAAACATTTTGCAGGTGCAGCCACAGAGAGATTGAGAACAGACTGTTGCCTCATTAATATTTGTTATAATTATTAACTAAACTGCTAGGTAATAATGAAATTAACACATTTGATATCAATACATAACAGTAAGCTCTGGTATAATGCAATTCATTTCCACACAAGAGGGAATTACCTTCATAACTGAGCTATGGATCATTTCTTTGCCAGTGGAAATAAATTGTGATCCATCACTGCCCAAAATGATCTACATATTGTAAAGAGAGTAATAAACTCATATACCTGGCTCTACTCAGACAACAGGGATCTACTCTACAAGAGCAGAGAAGTATCAGCAGTCCACTATGATTCTGGAGGCAGAGGAAGTGCCTGTGCAGCCAAACCAGCTGGGACTGCTGATGTCCTGAGCAATGAGATGCCCACCAGCACCACAGCTTTTGCCTTGACCCCCAACTGCCAGAGCTCCTCCTCAGCAGAAACAGGAAAAACATCACATGGCTTTCATCCTCTCTATGGCAACATCCAACCAGTGACATGGTCAGACACACACCTCCTTGAGGTTGTTTGGAAATAAAGACCACAGAACTAAAGGTGCATTTTACTGTTCTCCAAAACCCAACCAATGGCACAATTCTTCCCTTATTTCCTGGAAAATGCATCTGAGACATATATTTTGGCTTGGATCTATCCAAATATTTCATTTTCATACTTGTGAAATTTCTTGTTTTAATTATGTTTTTTTGCCAAGAATGTTTCCTTTCTTTTAATTAGCTAACTGGGGTATATTTAAACCAGTATATATGCTCTTTGCTTCAAAAAGTAACAAAGCATTCCAATATTCTTCTCACATAAAAAGTGCTTAACTGCAAAGTTTATCAAAAACACTCGGCTCCTTGGAAATATTTTAGCTTTAACCAAGTAGCTTTTCATTTAAAAAATTTAATCAGCTTTATTATTTATTTATGCATCATTTGAAATAATCATGTAACACCAAGGGTCATCTCCCAAACCACCTGATTTTGAGTGGATTGTGAAACAAATCTTCCCAAATCTTAAAAAACTTGAGCCCATATACATTTCACATTTGAAAAAAGTAAACAGCATAATGGGATTGGGAACAGCAACTCTCCCAAGGCTTTCGGGATGAATATTATATTCCCAGTTCAAAAACAACACAACAACAACAAAACCAACAACAACAACAACAAAAGAACAGACAAAAAGGATCATAATAGATCATAATAGATCATAAAGTGGAGCAGTGAGTAGGACTCAGCCAGAGAAACTTCCTCTGCATCCTGACCCCGTTCCCCTCACCACAGCACAGTGCAGGAGGTGGCTCCTGTCACCACCAGTGCTGCTGGCAGTGCACAGCCTTTTCCTAAGCATCTCTCCCATTCTGGGTTAAATCAGACATCAGTCACCTAAGAAATAACCAGAATATTTTTGTAAGATTTAAGCAATCAATAAAAAAGCCCTCAAAGAGTCCCCAGTTTTGGTGGGACTACTTGGAGTTAAGAGAGGCCTCAGTCCCAACACCAGCAATGAGAAAGCCAAGAGGAAGAGCAGCACAGAGATGATCTGACTGTGCCAATGAACCCTACTCACAAAATTAATGAACAGAGGCAAGAGAAAACTAGCTCGGTGGATGGAGTCAATCAAAGACCTAATGCAAATGAAGGCATATAAAAGAGTTATATTAGTCTGTTAGAAAACTCCCACTCCACAGGCCTTCCACTTACAGGCAGCAAGGCAAACATTTCACCCACAACATGAGCTATTTCTATACCAAGACTGACTGATAATTCCCATGTAACTGAAATTGTATTTGAGATTCCACTCCCTGCCAGAGATGTTCACATATTCCTCATTAGGCAGTCAGAATGGGAGGAAGGAGTGCCTGCCCTGTTTACAAGAGTGGCAAATGACAACAGTCTCTAAACGGGCATAAGCAATACTGATCACCCAGCACCTTGACAGGGACATTATTCCTGTTAGAAAGGTCAAAGGTTTTGTTTCATAGAGGCAAAGCTGTCTATTATGGGAGAGAAATGTTAGTTCCAAGTGGAGAGGTCAGCACTCCTCTCACACATAGGCTGAAGTCTCTGGTACCTCGCACCGGAGTGCAAGCCTACTGCAAGACTGATTGTTCTGCCCACTGGCAAGGTCAAGAATATTAATTTTGAACATGTTAATTTGATGTGATGTGTATGATTAATGCTTGTTTAGCTGGATTTTTTGTATGTTGATAAATCTGTAGCCTTTTCACGCCAGTAAGAGTATAGTATTAACTCACTGGGAACTGGTGTGGATGGATGTGACATAGGATGCCAATCTAATGGGTGAATATCATTAGGCATTAAAAACTTTGAAGTGTACTTGTATTTGTTCCTTCATGAAAATACTGCAGCTGTCTGCCACAGAGAGCTCAGAATTAGGCCAGAGGAAGCCAGCCAGCTGCTCTGATTCAGGATCCTGGACTGGTACTACATTTGGAGAGATTTCAGTGCTCAAATTAACTGTATGTGTTACGAGTTGAGAATTACATGGACAATAACAAGGAACGAGTTTATATGTCATTAAAGTGTGGGCCACCTAAAGAGAAACCAAAGCAAGTCCACATCAGGCACCTTTTCCTTATGTCACTTGCTTTCAGACTCCCCTGGGGTTTGTGCAGTTTAAAGGAGCGTACGGGACTCAGGTCTCCTATTCACTTTAGACTTCAAGCTACCACATGAAATGCATCATACAGGCCACCCACAAATGAGAAGAAAATACATTCTAAAACTGCTACTAATTCTGATAGGGGAGGCATTCGTTTTTCTGAAGCCAAATACTGGTTAGATGTTTCTTAAATGAGAGAGTGCAAACCTCATATTTATGTATTATGTCCTTCACTAAATATACACTTGAAAAAACAGGATACCCTAACATGAAATGATGGTCTAGAAATAACTTGGTACTATTGGACAGCAGCACTTAACTGAGGTGATCAAGAGCTTCAATGAGTGTATTTTTTCACAACAACCCTGTGAAAGAAACACTCTTAGGCACATTTTACAGGTGAAAACCTGGAAACCCGAAGAAGTTAAAAGTTAATTGTCTAGTGCTAGGCAAGAAGACAAGTAAAAGAGCCTGTTACTCCTGTAGATTAATATACATATAATTCAGATATTTACACAAAACATGAGAGGATGACTTCAGTTTGTGTTTCTGTTTCTATGCTTCTTCATAACATGTTTATATGAATACAATATATGTGTATAATTGAAAATAATTGTCGGGTTTGAGCCTAAACTATTACTAAAGGAAGAATACCTCATGAAATACCCACAAGTGCATGTACTGTGCACTACCCTGAGTCTCTGCTTACAAATCTCCTCTGAGCCAAGCTCCTGGGATCCAATGAATGCCGAATCTGCAGACTGCTAGGAAACTTCTTTTCACAATGGGGAAAATAGGGAATGTTTTTAAAGTATTGTCACAACTGTCCTCCAAAGGGCTTTCTACCCCTAGCACAAAGCAGGACTCAAGTATACTCTACCAGAACCATGCTGGAGAAGGAACATGATGGATCATGCCTTTCTCCTCCAAAACTGTACTCTGCCTTGATTTCTCCCTGGGGCCTGAACTCCCTGAATTCAACCTGCTGAGTACAGTTTTTCTAAAATCTGCTCAAATTATCCACCCACGAAACATAACATCACTTCTTTCTGATGTGGAGAAGAGCATCTGATCCCCTAACACTGAAGTGTGCTCTTCTGTGGGTAGGGTTGCATGAGGATTGGTCTAACATCCATCTCACTTGAAGAGTTCATCTGCCAACTTCTACTGAAAATCTTTGACAAGAAGGGATCCAAACATTAAAAAACTTTAGTTGAGACCAAAGGTCCAAGTTATTCCCATGTATAATGAACAAAATCGCATAGATTTTTAAGGAGGTGTCATTATCATACAGTTAGGAGTGAATGACATGCTTATGAGAAACATCACAAGACTAAGAGTTCAGAGACTATGCCTGGCCAGGAAAAATAGATTTTTAAGGGTTTTGATCTAAATTTTCAGTCACACATACAAAATACAACTGACGCCCAAAAGCACCACAGCTGTATAGAAGCTGGGGAACAGTTCATGTCCCACTGTGTGTGCCCACAGTTGATTACCAGAAGCAATGCAGGGCGACATTAAAGGAGTGGAAGAGCTGAGAAACATTATGGACTCCCATGATGCCAGAAGGACCTTCCTTAACTCTGGTATTTTGTGGAATCTGTCTCCTTTCCCCTTTGCACTCTGGGGGAGTAGAGATTAGAACAGCCCCTATGGGCATATGCCAGGAATTTTGACTGATCCTGCTTAAAAAGGAGAACGAAACCTTGCCAGCCTCCCTGTCACCACATAAACAGCCTTTCACAACCACCATTGGGACTAGACTAAATAAGAAACAGGGACTATGGGCACCCACTGGGAATTCTCAACTGTTGCTTAGTTTGAGTCAGTTCAGTGTCTTGTGTTCCCATTTCATCAACATTCATGTAATTCCCTCCTCCCTCCCCACCCCTCCTTCCCAGTGAAAGGATGCTCTTCCTTCAAGTACAACAAAGTTACAAATGACCATCATTTCAAGGATCATAAGTTTCACACTATCCATGGGGTGGTTAAGGGTCAGCTACCCAGCCATGAAGGCAAAACTGCCAGGGACAAGAGAGGAACAAACTGGTGAAGTAAATAGTTCATAAGCAGCCCCAGAGACTCCAAACTTTTACCTAAACTTAACAAATACAATTAGCGCGTGCATTAGTAACATGAAAAAACCCACCTACATTTGCTGTATAAATTATTCAGCATGAATAAATGTGATCCACTCTAAGTAAGATGAAAGAGGCTTTTCCTTGGTTTTCAAGACAGTTGCTCAGTGTGAAGTACTACAGACTTGCTGGAGACTCCCACTCCATACAAGTACACATGACAGTGGAAAATAAAAGTTCATCAGCAGAGAAAATAGCTTCACATTACATTTTGACCCTAATTGGTTTCTTTGACTCTGTAGAATTTTACTAAGGACAGAATTGCTATTTACTCTGACAAAAATATTTACCAGATCTCTCAAAGAAAAAACAATTGTTTGTTTTTTCTGTTTTTTTTTCTTAAATAAAAGTCAATGTCAACATCTTGGTAAGACAAAGCCACATTCTCTGTATGAATTGGTACCAAAACACACAGAGACACAATCTCTGCTTGATACCAGACATTTAGGTGGCATCTTTTAATCAGTGAAAAGCACACAGGACATTCCACGAACTAATACAAGATCCACAACCAACTCCAGGATAAGCAGGCATGAGCATAAAAGTTCTCAATATGGCTCTCATAGCTCCTACTTATTATAATCTTTCACTGAGCAAACAGATGTTGTAAGGAAACTTCAGTTTCTTCAAATACAGTAATCAAATCATTCTGCTTCTGTTCTGCCTCTTCTCAGTAAATGCTTTGCATAGTGGAGTGGAAGTCATAAATGTAGTGACAAAATGACCATTTAATTGTTACAGAAATCTGTTTCTGAAAAAAAATGATGTTGTCATTTATCTTTATCCATATTTCTTAGGGTCTTGTGATTAGGGTTTAGCCTTTTTTAGACTAAGAAAAAAATCTTACACCTCACTTCCTGTAATCTTCCCACATATCTGGTTGCTCATAATCTGTCCACATCTCACAAGTTTTACAGTAACTGGGATCTGGTGTTGTACTTGTGTTTAGCTATACTAATATTAATACACATCCCTGGAGCAGCTGCCTTCACTGCAAAATTTTTAAAAATCAAGTTTTCACCTAAAATGCTTCAATATATTACAGTGAATCATTCTCCTTCACCATTTATTTCTAAATGATCATGGCTGTTTAAGACATTCAAAATGTACCAAAGGACCTTCAGCCTGATCCTTCATTTTTCTTGCAAATTTGCAACTCCCATTGAAGCCCTTTATACAGTAGTTTCAATAGCTATTTTGGTTGCAGTGCCTCCTAACAATAAACTCCATACATCTATATGAATGGTATAGTAGAAATCCAAATGATTTCAATCACAATTTCAGCAATTGTGAACTCGCGCTTATAATGAAGTTCCTCTATTAAAAAAGGAGTTCACTGTGGGCCAACAACGCTTTGTGTTCTTTCACAGTTGTTATTCAACCCTCATTTAAGAAAAACAACTATTGACTGCAATATGAATCTTAGGACTTGAAGAAAGCAGACACTCTAAGGATTACCTCTACATGATGGCCCCAGCTCATTTTGTATATACAGCAAAAAGAAGCACTGAATATTCATTTTACTCATTTGTTAAGTATACTAATATACACTTTTGTAAATGAGTCTCTATCTAGCAGTAGCTATTGAACTGAAGGGTATTTGAATATGTGGGGTTTCCTATAAAACCACACTAGATAATGCAATGGAAACAAATGGTTCACTGATTCCTGAATAGAAAATTTGCTGGAAAACCCTGAGAACTAGAAGAGATGGGGGAGGGGATTAAAATGTCGCTTCAGAGCCACCAACCAAACTCCTGTCATTTTTAAAAGATGTTCCTGTGGCATGGTATGAATAGTTTATAGCCATGATTGTGAACATTCAATGTCATATAAGAAAAGACACTTGTCAAGAGCCTTTCCCTTACAAGCACCCTCATCATGACCTGTGTTAATGAAGTTAATTGAATTTAAGATCAATAATGGTTAATTATTGCAATTTGACATTCTGAGATAAATGGCTTTAAGACAGAGAAATGTGTGTGTATGTGAATTCTCTCCAAAGAAGGTGAACACATTACAGCCTAAGAGGGATCACACAGTCCTTCCATTGATCCTGGTACAATCTGATCGACCTAATCCTCTGATGAATGTGGGCTTTTCACAGCTACAAGTAAATGTTCTACAAGACTACTCTAACCCTTGTCACTGACCAAATCTATATGAGCTGTACACTAGAAATCTATTGAGATAGATTAAAGAACTGCTGTAGAAACAAGAGATGCTTCAATAAAGATGAAGGTTTATTATATTGACTATTAATGTTACATGCAGTATGTAATTATGAATACTTATGCATCATAAGAGTTTAATTTTGGTCAGTCAGATGTAAATGATCATAACTGAACAGTAGTATTAAATTAAAAAAAAAATTAAAAAATCCAACAATCATGTTGAATTTGATGACTTAGAGTGAATGTTTAATGAGAGAGAGATTTAAAATCATACTTGAAATGTGCTCACAGACAGGTATTTATTTCATAAAGTCACTTACCAACCTACTTCATTTAGGAGTATTTTAAGTTTACTTTCACAATAGTTCCTCAACAGGAAGACATTTTTCAAACGTGTTAGTAATGATATTCTTACATGCATACTGAACAAGTTAAATGACCACTTACAAGATTTATAATGACAAAGTAAATGTCAAGGAAAAAGTATTACTGATTGCAGAGCACTGACAATAAAAAGCCGCTGAAGAGTTCTGTCAAAATGTAAGATTATGCAAAAACACTATTGAGAACACTGCTAATCATCTGCTCTTGTCAATTACTTGAAGGGTATCTGACAGCATATTTACATTAAACACATTTCAGGAGCAAAATCCTTAATACTGTATCAGAATATTTTCATTATCATTAGAAATTCTTTAAAAGTCCTTTTCCAGCGGAGCATTACAGCAGCAATGATGTAATATCTATCTCTGTATCAGGTAGGGGTATCTATTTCATGCTATTATAGCTACATAACATTTGAAATAATATAATCAAAGACTAAATATACATGTAAGACAGCAATCTCCGTGTTCCTGTACCCCCCATAGATATTTTCAAATAACAGCTTTGCAGGAGTCTTGAACTAAGTGCAAATGGATGATCTGTCTTTGTCTGACCATTCTTTTAGCCTTCTACTCCTCATGTGATTGTACTTTATTATGGCAAAGGACATTATCAAGCAGACATTTTTTTCTAAATCTTTCACTGTGACTTGCATTTCAGCTGCTTTAGGAGGAGTCACATTAACTACCAATACTTTTCACCTGCCAGACAAACTTATTTTAGTTATGTCTACCTTGTACTTTATGGAACCCTTCCTCCAAAATAGAGAAATAAATGAAATATAATGAAAATGAAATGTTGATCCTTTCCATGCTTCAGCAGGCATTACTAAAAAGGCATACATAACCCTGTTTGATGTGTAAAACAGTAAGCAGGCATAAAAATGGACAGAGTAGAAGCATGAGCTGGCTTTCAGGAGCTCATTTGGGCTTAGAGGAAAATGAAGGAAAATAAGCCTCAATCATGACTTGTGGGATCAATTCATGGTTTTTCCACCACTTTTGTTGCACACAGAATACCTAAATTCACTTTTATCTGTTTATAAAAGGGGAGCAGAATCTTGATGCTCCCAATGCTTCTGAAACACTACAGTTTCTCACATAAAAAACACAACTTAGTAAAACTAAGCTGGCAGAAAGCTCAGAGTTTGGATCAGGCTTGATCCTGACTCACACCTTACCTGTGTAAGGAGCATTGGCTTGTCATTCCTTCTTCAGTCAAGGACAAGAGTGAGTTTTGTATTAACAACACACATATGTGAAATCAGCTCAGTGTGTCAGGTGTGTCACATGTTTACCCAGCCATACACACACCCGCACAAAACTGAGAGGCAGCATCCAGGCCCCCACTCTGCCACCAATCCCAACCCAAGGAAGACAGAGCCAGCTCCTTGGCCCTGCCCTGGCCCTGCCAGGCTCACCAGCCTGGAGGTGCAGGGCAGAAGCACCTGGAGAACACCAGCAGCAACAGTTCCCATGCTGTGCTGGGCACACCAGACACCCACCCAAGCTGCTGACAGTCACAGACAGAGAAAGTTCTGCCTGCTTTCCAAACTGCCAGCCATGCCTGGCCAACTGCACTCAAACACCTACCAACACTCACCAAGAAATCATTTTAACCTGTGTACCTGTGGTCCAGCCCTTCTCTCTGTCCTATTTCTGTCCATCTGTCCATGGCAAGTCTTCCACTCATTTCCAAGGCAGCATCTTCATTCTCTTAGGAAGGAGCTTATAAAGCAATCCTCCAATGAGACAGAGAACAGCTTGGCTAAAACAGGAGAGTCTCTGTAGAATGATGGCTTTTTAATGTAAAATGCATCACTTCCTCCAGAAGAGTGTGATTTTTTTTCCCCAAGTGAACAAGAAAAATTGATTCCCAAGACAAGAGCTA
>NC_092469.1:6427500-6430000 GCF_047495875.1 Pithys albifrons albifrons | reverse complement strand
GCACACTGTGTGCATGTACACACATGCAGGGAGCAGAGCACATCCAAAGTGCTGGTCTGGTCCCTCCATGCCCACTTGAGTCCACATATGCGGACACTAACAAGCTGTTTGGCCTGAATCTCTTTACAACCTCTTGGCTAAAACTCCTCTTCCCATATGCAATCTTCCACCAGCTAGGATGTTCTCCTCTGTCTTCACCAGGGAGAGGTTCACAGCAATGCTACTCACAGCACTGGGTCAGAAGACAAAAGCTGCCTGACTGCAGGAGTCCCTCTGCTCCAGACAGCACCCTGGCCCTGCTCTGCCTCCAAAGCACACTCTCACAACACTACAGAAACATCCACAAAATTAGTTACCCATTTTTGATTGCAAAACACTTGACAGTTGGCCCATAATTCACAACAAGCATTCACGATGGGGAAACTGCAAAACCAACACAGCTAGCGAGAAAAATCACACATACTTGCAACTTCCTTGGCTATAAGAACAGTCCCCTATGATCCTATGATACAAAAATCTATTTACCTTTGTTTTTTTACTTGTTCTACTTCCTCTTACACAGGCTTGATGTGCTGCTGCCAGTAAACAGATCTCTGACAGAGATGCTGAGAGAGAACTAAAAACTGTTAAGGGCTTGTAAATACCAAATAGTTACTCCTCATTAATTATTTGTAATTAATTATTCATGATTAATTTGTGCCAGAACAGGAATGTTTTATTCTGAATTAATTTAATTCATTTCAAAATTGCTACTATAAATTGCCACCCTACCATAACGTGATATAATCTCTCTCTGTAGACAAGCCCTAAAATATTAAAAAAGCATTTAAAACAAAGGAAGAGCGGCGTGTTCTCTCACAGAAACACACGCTGCCTGCCGTCTTTGCAACATACTTTGTCTGCTCATCCAAAAACAACCTGGACAAAATGGAGCCTTTCCAGTGGCCTAGAAAATTTTTGCAGTAGGGAAAATGGGGAAAATATTCTGCATCAAACTTGGAAGTGGCTTGACACAGAGGGCCACAAATCTACAGTTCCTTGAAGACAGATCCCACTGATGCTACACAGAGAGCAACTGAAAACAATGAGATTCTCGGACACGGCTACACTGAGAAACATGAGGGATCTGGGTATTAGTAAGATGCAGCAAAAAAGGAATACTGGAAACAAAAATGAACAATTGGAATTGTAAAGCATTTTTAAAGATGGAGAACACCTAGATCTTTTTCTCATGAACTTAAGGATACAAAAAAAAGAAAGCAGATGGCAGGACTTAATAAAATTCAAGTACATTTGGCAATGCAGCCTTTTCCTGTTGCAATAGCGCACGTTATTCTTCCAATGCGTCACAAAAGAGTGCTTTCAACATAGCACAATTCTTTCAAGTAGACTTCTTTATTACAAAGTTTAGCTTCTTAATGACACCTACTGAAAAGAGGAAAGATACACAGACCACTAACTTCTCCTGGCTGAGTTTTTACTGTCCAGAAATCCCCAGCAGAGATAGGAGCAAAAACAGGCACTAGGCAAGTACTGGTACAGAGGGACCTGGACCACCCTCATCTATTTCTTCTAACCAAACAAGGATGCAGCTTGCTTGTATACAAAGAACCTTCCTGGATGTTAACTTCACAACTCAGGGAGAAACATTAAACATACAAAAACAAGAGCCCTTAGTTTTTATCTCTTTTAGATTACAATCAAAAAGCACACAGAGTATCTTTTTAGGATCTTATCATTAGGAGAGGCCCCTGACAGAGAAAGAAAACTGCCCCCCAAGTCCCTTGTGAGCAGGCATTCCAGTCCAAACACTAACAGGATTGGGGTTTTTTCCTCATGATAGAATTTTCTGAACCCCTTTGGAGAAGACAGGTAAGTGAACAATACCACAGCGACCTTAAAGGAAAGAACTGGTCTCAGTTTCTCTTCCTGGCATGGGATAACATACTAAGGTTTAAATTTAAAAGGACAAGCTAAAAGAGAAAGCAACACCTGGAAAACAAATTCATCAGTTACATTAAAGAAAGTGAAGCAGCACAATGATGGCTAATCCCAGATATAAACTGCTGAAGTTAATTAAGGAGCATCTTCAAAAGATACTTTCTCCCTCTGCCAGTTCTGTAGAGCAGGACCAAAGGCAGCTCCTGAACACAGATCTATCCTTGGACAAGGATGGGCAAACTGCCTGGTTGAAGCCCACAGACTTTTTAAAGGCAAAGGGAACTTTTCCTTATATCTGACTGCATATCCATCTGGACTTCTCCAGCTAAGATTTATTTCAAAGCAGTTATAGCTGGATTGCAGCAAGTGCCAACCTTATTTCAGTACACGAACGCTTATTTTGATTTAACACAATGCAAGTTGTACTACATTACTATGAAAATGACCAGAGTTAAACTAGTTTAAGGACACAGCTCTAGTTAAACCAACACAGATTCATGTGCAGGCAACTAAACCTGACCTCACCATCACAGGTATTTCTCACCTGGCTCACTGAGTA
>NC_092469.1:6335000-6422500 GCF_047495875.1 Pithys albifrons albifrons | reverse complement strand
TTTATCTTTGTGTTATTGTAATTTTATTGAATTGCTTATTCATTCTTTGATATTGTGTTTTAATGGTATTATAAATCTGTTTTATGTCTGATAGGAGCCTCATTGTAAACTGATATAACAGATAATATGGCAATTCACCATAAAAATTCTAAACCAAAAATGCAGATCAGAACGCAAAGAAGCACTTTAATTCATTCTGGGTTTCTTTTCATTTTATTTTTTAATTATTTTTCATGTTCTGGTTGCCATCTGTTGATAAAAGATGGTTGTACAAAACTCACAGTATTACACAATGGGAACTTTTTTTGTACAATTCTATTCATAAAAAAGGGGGAAAAACAGCATAAAAGCATTGCACCTCTCTAGACTAAGGATCATTAGCTTGCTCATTGTATAGATTGATATAAATTAGTCACTTTTGGAACTAAATCTTTTTTCTTTTTTTCTTTTTCCAGATGATACTTATTTTGGGTAATTTTTAGTATCATGAATAATAGAACAAAAAATCCACTTTCTGCCACATCTTCTATTATTCTTGTTCTTTTATTTAAAACAATGTAAGACAATTATGATAAAAGATGTATCAACATATAGCAGCAATTATGTCATAAACCACCTTCTGCTCAGAAACTTAGCTGAAAGTTCATTCAGTCAAGTACATGAGTCTGCCAAATCACGAAAATAAAAGCTCTATTAACAAGAGCCCATTGTGAAAAAAAGTGTATAACCTGAGGGGTGCTGATATGGGCATAATCGTGTAACTACAACCCAGATCCCTCCACCCTCACTGATAGAGCCTTTGCAGCCCTCCCTGGCACAGCTACACCTCCACACAGTGACTGTGTATGTGGCTGAACACGCCTGAATGTGTCCACACACACTTATTACAGTTTGTGTTCTGTTTGTATTGATTATTTGATCTAAAAATAGATGTATCTTGTTCATGAACTAACACCTCCCTTAAGGCAGAAAAATAAGTAGGAACATGCCTGCAGAAATAATATGTTATTAACATGAAAAAACAACAAGAAAAGTACCTCTTGTAAAACACACTGAAGAACAATGCTTGGCAACAGGCTTAGGAGCACTTGGTTTTCATACGATTTCTAAAAGTAACCAGTCATACTGTCATTAAAGAAACACCACTGAGAAAGCAACAGAAATGTGCCCACAAATATTAAAGAAATTTATTTTTCAATCTTATAAATCATCTTCTAAAGAAATAACTTTGTTTCAGAGGGAAAAAATTAAAAACAACTGAAAAGGGATCCCGAGTCCTTACATACCATTGCAGCACTAGAGCAAACTTAAAACAAAAATGCAAACTATAAAATTCAAGAATTTTTGATTACGAGCAACATAGCCCATTTTAAACTGCACAATGTATGAGTTTGGAAGGGCAGAGGGTCACTAACTCAGCACACATACTGTGCCACATGAAATAAAGGCAGCTTAATCTCTGAATTTCAAATTTCCTTGCTTATCTAGGTTGAATCACGACCTACCTTGATAGAGAACCGGTACCAGCCTTTCCTAACACCCCTTGATAAACAAGAGGAGAGGAAAGAGAGATTTTATGTGCATGCTGCAGAACAGAAAACTGCACGTATGAACCACAGTTTTATGTATACAGAGCATCCCTTACAGTAACATACATAACAGCTTTGTTTGGAAAACATAATGAAATTTAAGAAAGAAGAATCCAGCATTTACACAAAAATCAGAGCTCTGCTGAAGCCTTGGCATATGTCTGCCTGTTCCCACAGCCTGCATTACCATATTTAAGGATTTTTTCGAAGCACAGTCCAGGATATCATTGCTATTTTATGTTAAAATAGTAAGAGCCATTCAGTGTTACTTTGATTTGAATACAAGTCGAAGGAGTTTTGAGACAGTAGAGTATTGATATCACCTCTCCCTGCAAACTCTGCCTGGAGCCAGCAGAGCATTCATGTAAATACTTGTTTACAGATTTTTAACACATATATGCACACACAACAAAAGTTCTAAAGGCAAGCCATGCCTTTCATCTCCCTGCTCGCAGAGCCCAGGGGAGAGCCCAGGCCCGGGGATGGTCACAGCTCCCCAGGGCTGGGGGTGCAGCAGGGGAGGTGAGACCAGTCCCTGCTCTGCAGGTCCCTCCAGTGGCCCCAGTGACCACAGAGCCGCTTGGTGGACAACACACAGGAGCCTTCTCTCCCATGCACCATATCCATAGGGAGGGACACTGACCCCCAAATCCACTCCACTGATCAAAAAGGTGAATTTACAACTGGGGGACTTCTTATGAGAACACATATTCAGGCAGCATTTATGAGCCTCGCCAGGCAGCTGCTACACTTGTGCAACTTTCCATGAAGCTGGCATGAGTCTGGAGTACAGAAGGGCTCCAGGATGAGGCACAAACCCATATACTGTGGGTCTGAGTAACTCCATGAGCCCTTCCCAGCTATTAAAGTCCATCACATACAACACTAACAAGAGCAAATAGCCAGGCAACCTACGTGACTGTATCTCGATACATCACACAATAGCTTCATTTCGCTTAATGCAATACATTACAAAGGCAGCACAGAAGTTAACATTAGTCAACAACATAATGGACAGATAAGTGTCTCACCATGGTTAAGAACATACACAGGTTCCATTACGAGCTCTATTTTTAGACCCTCCTTTGCTCCCTCTTCTCAAATTGTATGAATAGCAAAATTGGTCTGCTTGAAAATACTAAACTTCAGTCAAAGGGAAAAAAATGTTCCTGAGAAGTCATGGGGAAAATGGACAACTTATTTTAAATTAGACATCACTCTGGATTCCATAATAAAATTGTAAGGACACCAGGGGAATGCACAATTTTCCATTTGGTACCTGGCTATAATTCACCTTTAGGTTCATCCTGGGAGAAGGATTATATCCTTATTTTATATTGAAAAAATCTGCCCTTTGGATGCTCAAAGGTCCTGTCTTCTTGCCTCAGTTTTTAGCATTCTTTCCAAGAGTCCTGACCACCACTTGGAGCAACAGGCATGCTGCAAAATAACAGAAAAATGCTTTTTTTCCTGCTGCCAAACACTCAAGTTGCTCTTTGGTTCATTGAAAATTAACTTATATATAGACATATTAAGTAGCAGCTTCTCAACTAAAGCCCCCACTGTACATTACTTATCTGGTAAACTTTATTCTAAAGGTTCCTTGAGATACCCAGGTAGTTATGTGGTAATTCTTACAAGAAATGAAGGTGAAATCTTTTTCAATATATAGGTCTATTTTTTAAGAAACACAAACATAAAAATATATTGTTCCATTTCATTATCAAGCAAGGTTGAATATTTGCAGAGCCCTTTTTTTCTTTTCTGAAACTGATTGAAAGAAACTTAAATGCAGAAAGGAGATGGAAGTTTAGCTGCAACACTTGTTATGTGTCCTCTCCAGAAAGCTACAAGAGTTTGTTCCATGAATTGTGTAAAACTCAAATAAAAAAATAATAGCTTTTACATTACATTACTATAGTCAGAAATCTAAGAAATCTACCAGAAATCTGAGCTTGTGAGACAGCAGTAAAAACTCTGTGATGAGAGCCAGGGTTCTTAAGTTTAGTCCAGTCCCTGATTTGCTGCATGACTTCAGCCAACCCATTTCATCCCTTTCACCTTCTCTTTCTCTGTAATTACTGAAATAACTAATAACCTCCACTATACACCTTTGGGTCAAGTTCCTTGTAGGTTTAAAAGCGGCATCACTGATTTCAATGGAATTGCATACTAATGCAGAATCTTCCTTTCATATTAGGATGTTATAATTAATTAATGCTTAAGAAATTCTTTGCAATCTTCTGTAGTAATAAGACACACAAGTGCAGCTATTGTTGACGTATTGAAATACCTAGGGGAAAAAAGAAAATCAATATACAGTTTGCATAATCTGCAAGTGCTACAGGTGGACTCCTCATGCCAGAAAATGCATGTGACAAAGGTGACAAAAAGTCTGCAAGTCCTCCCATGCTTACTGTCAGGAATGCTGGTCTTTACTAATTCAACACTAACTTTTTCAGGATTTCTGGGATGTTAACAGCACTGATAAATCCATCACTGTATGGATTTCAGTTCTCCGCAGAAACAGTCTGATTTCAGCCTGTTTCACTCCTACTGCCTTCTATAGAAAGCAGGAGAAACAGCCTCCTGCACTGTGGATCAGGGTCGGCTTTGTCCACCATGAAGAGAAAGGTGTGGAGAGAGCAAGAACATCTGCATGGTTTCCATCCCTGCCTGCCTGCGCTGACTGTTCCTGAGCAAGCACTGGAGCTACAGCCCTCAGCCACCCAGGAGAGGCCTCAACAGAACTTGTGGTTTAACCCCAGCTGGCAAATGAGTACCACACAGCCAGTTGTTCATCCCCACGTGGAATGGGAGGAGAATCAGAAAGAACGTAAAACCCTTGAGTTGAGATAAGAACAGTTTAATAACTGGAATATTATTTTCTAAAGTTGTTATTCTTGTTGTTTAATTATTAAATATAATGCAGTTACAAAAAGAGATACGAAAAAAAACCAAACCCAAAAAACTTGCAGCCTGTCCCCAAGCAATGATGAGTGGCTCCTGGCCAGCTCCCCCAGTTTATACACTGAGTATGATGTTCTATGGTCTGGAATATCCCTGTGGCCAGTTTGGGTCAGCTCCTTGTGCCCCTCCTCACTGGAAGAGCATGGCAGACTGAGAACTCCTTGACTTGGGGTAATCACTACTTAGTAACAAGTAAAACATCAATGTGTTATCCACATTATTCTCATCCTAAAATCCAAAACACAGCCCTGTACCAGCTCCTAGAAAGAAAATTAACTCTATCACAGCCAAACCCAAGACAATGGCAATTAGTGAATTTCTACTGCCATACTTAAACAAGTCAAACGTTTTTGTTAAAAATAAAATTACTTTTCATACTTCACTCAAACAAGGTGCACAGCAAGAACTGAAGCATGATGGTTTATAAAAATAAAGATTCTTTTTTTTATAAACTGCATTTACATAACCATTCATCTAAAACAGATAAACCTCACCTTTATTTGTGTATTTTTTTAAAACTGCCTTTTCCCTTTGAAGTTGAGATTTTCAAAGGCTCATGGAAGTTAAATGCCCAATTCTTAGTGAAATTAAAATGAGATTTGAGTAGGAAAATCCTTTAGAATTGGCTAAAAAATGACAACAGTCAACACAGGATTTTAAAACGCTCTTCTACCAGCATTCAGCCCAGAGTTTCACAGCCAGGTAATGAACTGCTGAACGAGGCACAAAAACCCTGCAGGAAGTTTTGCTGAGGCAATGGGCACTGTCAAAATATTCTACCTCACCTCACAACGTGATGTTATATAAACTTCTTGGTTCGTTTGTTTTTTTTTTTTTAATTTTTGGTAAGAAAAAAAGAGGCAATATTTAGACAAATTTAATGTTGACTAAATTATCCTGCAGGCTCTTAAAGGTAAGATTCATGTTCTTACATGCTTTGCAGCTGTACTTACTACAAGGGGACCCTGGTTCTGAGTAGGGCCTCTGGTTACCACTGCAATAAACATAAAGAGTAACAGTAGGTTCAGACAGAGAGTTGTTGTAATATCCCCACACTCTGTCAAGGTACTGGACATCAAAGGAAACACGAGAAATAATGCAGAAATAATGCTGTTAGATTCTACGAATAGTCCATTCCTTTATCATACAGCATTACCCACATAGCATCAATTACTAATCTTCTAGACATTACAGGTTCAAAGCAAACTGGAGAGGTAGGGAAAAGTTTAATAAACAAAGGCCATATTTGCTTTTGGTGAAAAGTACATCACTGTTCATTTAGGAGATCACAAAGAAAGTAAACATCTGGAGGTATACAAAGAACGATTCCAGAAAAATGAGCTGATTCTGACATTCTTGTGTGAAAGAAAGCAATCATAATTTTATTAGAATATTCTTCTCACAGGGGTGGTTAAGACAAATCCTGATGAAATGTCCCTAAACATTACAAAGGCATCATCAATTATCTCTTGGGGTTTTCTTAAATAACAATTAAAGCTCTTGAACCTTTTCTGCAAAAAGAAAAAAAATTTATTTCCAGTTACCTACTGCACTACTTGCTGTACAGAAACAGCTTTTACATTACTAGCCTTGCAGTAGCTGCACGAGTATTGCAGCAGTGACCTCTCATTTTATAAGCATCCCTCTGTACCTGTAACAGCAGCAAGTTCAGAAAGAGCACTGCGGCACAAATTAAATACCCACATTTCAGCTATTTAAGCTGTGAGACACAATCTCTGAATAAAGAAAGTAAAACCTCTAGTACATGGAAGAAAAGAATCCTAAATAGCTTTGTCTCTGTGAAATGCATACCCAGTAATGTAACAATTTTGTAGGGATATCTTACACATTAAATCCATTGTTGGAAACAGAATTAGAAAAAACCTTCAAAGTACCAGCACATTTGAAATGTAATTTTTTCTTAC
The DNA here is from genome assembly GCF_047495875.1 of Pithys albifrons albifrons. Classification (NCBI taxonomy): domain Eukaryota; kingdom Metazoa; phylum Chordata; class Aves; order Passeriformes; family Thamnophilidae; genus Pithys; species Pithys albifrons. The sequence continues at coordinate 6,416,016 of NC_092469.1, read as the reverse complement.
ACTAGTAGCCCTATATTGAAAGTACTTCATAAAACACTTTATGGCACAAAGGAAGCCAAAATAGTGTTAGTGTATCCTTCTAGAAAGATTCACCTGCAACATATCCCAGTGTCTGAAATCAAACATCTGCATTATTTGATCTAATGCTATTAATAAACATGAAAGCTCTGGCACCTGTGAGAGAGTGAAAAATGGAACACAGAAGTATCTTTTAATTAAATATATTAATGGTAAATAGCACTTCAGCAAGGGAATTTTATTTTATTTTTTTAATTTGGCTGTAGACTAAATATACACTCAAGTAACTTTTAATTATTCCAATATATATTCAGGTAACTTTTCTGGTTTATTTGTTTACAAACTCACTTGCTCCCTGAGGTCTCAGCTATCACGTGCCCCAGGAGCAGGTAGACAGATATGCTACAGGAGAGGAAAGAGGAGTAACACGGCAACACCTCCAAGGCACGAGCCAACGCAACCTGTGCAAAGTTCACTCTGGAAACGCAGGGCTGGGGCTCACTGGCTTTGGGAAACTTTACTCGCCTGAGAGAGGTGTCAACTGCCACAAGGCTCTTTTCCAGGGGTGACCTGATGCGACACGTCACAGCTTGACAGGTGTTAATCCATGGGACACAAAGCTGGAAAAGCCACCATGAGGTGTCCCCTCCTCCTGGATGCTTCCCATCCTTCACTCATGCCCAGGCAGAGTTCCCAGAGGACTGGGAACACTGCATCAGTGGGACAAACAATGACAACACCCTGAGAGCTGGCCCTTGCAGCTTCTCTGGGGTGCTGCTTTACCTCCCCCTGGCCACACCACCTCCAGCCCTTTGCTCCTGAACCAGGAGGTTACAATCAGAAATTCTGTGCACAGGAATGATTTCTCGCAGAGTTGTGTACTCTTCCCACAGCTTTCTGCAGGAGGGAGAAAAGAAATCCTTAATTCAAGATACAAAGAAAATATGTATTAAACAGCTATATTCTGCTAATGAAACCTGTATTTTAAAGAGATGGAGAACATGGACCATTATAGCCTTAGATTCTGCTTGACCATTTCACTGATTTACAGATCCACCTGGTGAAAACACGAGTTCATTAAGTGAAATGTATGTATTAGATTAACAATCAAGAAAAGGCCAAAATTAAAATGAAGAATGAGCAGAACATTAACAATAAGAATTTTCAAGAGCAGAAAATACCACGTAAAGCAGATAAATAGTGGAAATGCAGGAAACCAGTGGTTTAATTTCTTGAGATTGTGCATGTTCCGATCCCACACAGTCCGAGCTATATTTTTCAACAACAAGCTGATACATTTTCTGTCTGATCATTATGGATTTTGACAACGTCATTTTGGAACCTTGGTTACTAAGATATCAATAATTAAATGCTTTCACACTTCGCTCTTGTGGATACTGGCAACTTATCTTTGTCCTCCGAAGAAGCTAATGGCGTAATGGGCAAAACATCAAGAATAATTAAGGAAAATGCTGGTATAAACTCCATCAGAAAAAAATACAGCTTTGTGCCTGGTTCCTGCTTGATACCTCATATCCTGCACTTAGTTTCAAAATTAGGGAAAGTTATTTCTTTCTGGTACCTCTTAACCATGTTTTGTCTGTGTTTAGAGAAAGAAATACATGCTGTAATTAATGATTTAATAGCCTCTATGTGTACTCTCATTCTCTAGTTGAAAGAGTAACTGGCTGAAACAGCAGTAGCCCATTACAAGAAGCATCCTTCTCCTTTTGTCTTTCCCTGTAGAAACATTCCCCATACAGTAAGTTGCAAGCCTTGATTTGCAGAGAAGATACTGCAATCCAGTGACATCTCAGAGAGAAGGTCTGGGAGAGGAAGAAGTAATTTTAAAGAGCACAAAGTCTATTTTATACCTGTACGTATGTAATCTGCCCTAATTGGGAGACTTATACAGGAAAATTCATAAGGAGGTGCAAAGACCCTTCCCAGAGATACTGGACACACAAGGAGGTAGCAGGAATTTAAACAGCATGTAAAAAGACAACTCTGTTACAAAGCTACTAATGTCTTGATGCTGTCACTGTGAGAAACCAAGGCAGAACAGATTCATTTGGCTGAGAAGTGGATGCAGCTTTATACAAATGATTAATACTTGGCAACTCCCCTCCATTTGGCTTGTCACCATCAAACTCACTATACTTCCTTTCCAGCCCTCCATTGTATTTTATATAATGACAGACTCAGCTCAAAGACAAGATGAAGCTCTCGTTTCTGGATCAAAAGTGAGGAAACCTCATGACAACAGATTTGAACAGCCAGCTTAGCTGTGGAAGAGGAGGACAACTTCAATCTGCAGCAGATGCCTCACCCTGCACCTAAACTCATCTAGGATCTCCGTCTCATTATCAGTCCTGAGTTCTGAGGATTAAGATACAGTGCAGAAATGGTCAAGAAGCACAGAATTATGTTGCGGCTTTTTGTTAAATCAAAAAGCCTCAGAGAACGGACTAACAATACTATATAGCTCTGCTTTTACATCATTCCAGAAAAATCCCAAGTATAACAATATAATCAAGTGAGTGATAAAGCACAACTGTCCAGAATACGTCTAGAGAGAGCAAATCTGAAGGTACAGAATTACAGGACTCTGAAACTGCATTACACAGCCCAAAAATGAGGAACAGACAGGGAACAAGTTGTACTAAGGACCAGATGGGTGCTAGGGCTGCACTGCATCTGACCCCTTGTTGAATACCTGGAGCTGGACAGAGAGCGCCCTGGCCCTGAGAGACACTGAGTGGTGCTCACTACCAAGTGCCCCCAAGAACTGGAAAAACATCAATTACTCCAATTCTGTACACAGAGAATAGAGCAAACTGTTATCTGACCTATGGAAAAGTGGTTCCCTTTCAGAAGAGCAGTTGCACATTGCTGTGCATACTTCTTTTTAAAATGCATAATCCTGTAATTATTTACACACTTTTCAATTCCATTACATAACAATTCAGTGTTCAAGTTGGTGACAAAATTCTTACAAAAACCATATTAAGCTCCACAAATGTTTATCTTTAATCTACAAATAACTACATTTGGAGAAAATGAAATGTTGCCTTTTCATCATTAAATTATGCAAGACTTGCAATCTTCATGAGTAAATTTGTTGCAATGAAAATGGACATCTTGGTATGAATTACAAAGGGCTGGAAAATCTGAAGGAGAAATAAGCCACCAAAAAAACTACAGCAAGAAATATTACAGGAACCAGTATGTCAACCCTAATTGTGTAATTACTTTTTGGCTTGGTCATATAAGCTAGAAGCAAGAAACAAGAGACAATGGTAATTTCTTACTGCTGAAATGAAGGTGTCAAACTGTCTTGTATGCTCTGTGTGCTCTAAGCTAAAGTTTACATTTATATCATGTTACTTCAATTACAATCTTAAAAGAGACTTGAATGCTTCAGCTGCATTAGGCCAGTATTTGTAAATGTTGAACACACACACACACACATACAACATACCACCTGTTGTTTGTGTAAATACATTATGAAAATTCTACTACATGGATCACTTTTTGGAAGAAAAAACAAAAAACAAACCTTTCTTGAAAAAAAGGTACATTTTAAAATATTCTGCAGTTGTATTTTTTTCTTGAGGAATTTAAAAAGATCCACGAGCATCAGTCAGTGAATGTCTGCAGTGACATGGAACACAGTGAAACTCAGTAATACTCCTGGGCCTGATTTTAGCACCCCGGCTCACAGCGCTCCAATCCCTGCGATAACCTTATTTACCAAGGAGCTACCCACGGTAAACACGCAGAATTCTGCCTGTTCTGCAACCTATCCAGCATCACAGTAGCAGGGAAAGAGGCAGCTCCATGTCCCCCCATGGCCGCTGCCCTAACTCAGCCTGCCCATCCTCTCCTCCCGCACCGAGATGGGACCCGCACCCTTCCCATCCCACCTAACTGGGCAAGTCATTCGCTGTCTTTCTCAAAAGCAGCCCAAAGCAATCTTTATGCTACTGCATATTATCATCACTTTATTTTATAACTTATTTGTTTTCATTTCTTCAATTTGCCTCTCATGGGATTGACCCTTGGTGTGGTGCTGACAGATGTGTGTGCGAGACGAGCAAACTTTATTCTTCGGTAGACAGACAGAAATCAATGGAACAAAGACTGCTCTCCAGTACATAATCAGAGCAGAGGGCTGAGGGAAAAGAAGGTGAAACCCAGAAACTGAGTGTATACAGAGTGGGCACTTGTGAGCCTAATCAAAACCCCCACGTGGGTGTTCGGGTCAACTCAACCAAATATGGTAAAACTTCGGTTCTAAATCACGTTGCTACAGATTTTACAGATATCACACAGCATTCTACAACGCATTTTATGAATGTTTTTAGCCATTTTAATGGGATTTTTGTCAAATGCCTGTGCACAGAACTGTGTCAAGCTTTAGGAGAAAATAAATGCTATAAATAATATATGCTATAAAATTACTTAATATCTCTTTTTACACACAAATGCTAAGGCTAATTAATATCAGAGCTACTTAGGAGTCTAAAAAAGTTTGGCTGTTTTTTGGATTGTTTCTCAACTGACATGGGCTTCAAGTAGCATAATTGAGGGGTATTTATGGGAAGAAGTAAAAAAATTTGCCCATGATACAGCAATTAATTAAATGCCAAGTATCCAAAGCACTTTTCAAGCAGGAATATTAAGATCACTCCCACGACAACGGCAAATTAGGGGGTTCATTTCTTAGTAAATGACACAGGTATCTAATAAAGATTCTGTTACAAAATATTGCATGCATGCATTCATATACTGCACAAATAGTGTTCTATCACTACATATAAATTACACTTCTTGTTATATTCATAACGTAAACAAGAATATTTTTGTATGTTGTCCATGAACTATAAATTTCAGAGAAGCAGACCCTGTTCAGCAATCATGTAAGAAGTTTCAATGCAGTCAGTAAGGAAACTAAGAAATAAGGGTCACACTACTTGTCTGCAAAATATACATTTAATTGAATATATTAAGAAGTATAATTTGAAACAATTTCAGGAAAAGTATTTTCATAAAATTGTCAATAAATTAAGCACAACAATATTATATAATTTAAGAGTATCTATAATGAATAAAAATATTTCTTGTAATTTTCTGCAAATATCTGAAAAAAATAATCCCCATTCTATACTTATACAGCATGCAGAACGCCTTCCTCCTTTATTTTAGAACTACATGATTAAACATAGTTTTTTGTGAAGAGATTTGAAACTGAGACTAAGATGCAAATCTGACACGAGCAGAAGCCAGATTCAGGAGATCCAAGGCCAGTTTTGGCTCATTTTTACCTTGCTTCCTCAAGCTCGAGCATAGGATATGAGTAATTGTGACAACTGTAACATTAGCTGCTTTGGCTTTCCTTAGACTTTTTCCTCCTTTTCTGTTTCCCAAAGAACTTGATAAGGATTTTTGATTGTTTTTTATCTTTTTAATTTAGAATCATTTGACTATTAAGAGGACTCTTTTTGCAGCTGTTTAACCACTGCTTCAGTGTTTGAATTGTAAAACTTTTTTTAAAAAAAGACCTTTCCTTCAACAACTTAAAATACAAGTTCCTTTTTTAACTGCCTTTCTCTTACAATGAATGACTAATGATAAAGATCTCAGTGCCAAACCATAGCAAAGGCTAAACATACACAGCACAACAAAAAATGGATTGGAAATTCCACCTCTAAAATATCACCTACACATCACAATCTAATTACAAAGCTGTACGTGTAAGCATTAATTCTCAGAATCCTCTTGTGAAGAAATTTATATTCACCTTCTCCAGTTCGTGTGTTGAAAATGAACGTATACAAAACTGATCTCCCTTCCAAGAAAATTCAGGAATTCCTAACTTACAGCATTATATTTCTACACCTCATTTTCTTAAACCCAGAACTGCACACAGTACCAAAGCGATGTCAAAATAGGAAAGTTCAAAATCGTAGTATTTACTATTTAAAAAAAATCAAACCCAAAAAACAACAGACTAAAAAAAGTACAGATATTCTAACTCTTGCTTCTCCTGGCAAGCTCGGTAGCTGCCAGTTCCACACACACACCAGCCTGACTGGGACTCGAGCTCCTTTGGCAATATAATGATCAAATGGCAGCAACATTCTGGTACAGCCACATGGATACAGACAGGGATTCCCTCTTCCTGATTCCTTCAGTACTGTGGGATAAACAAAACCCCCTTTGATACTAAAATTTTACTTCTCCAAGTAGTTTTACTCTATCTCAGGAAAAATGAAAGCCAAACTTTATATTGCTGTTCCCTATGCTGCCAGCCTCCCTTGGCTGGAAATGAACACACCCACCACAGCCATCCAGCTACACCGTGGTAGGAACTGCATATTCTGGATACTCAGTGTGTATAAGAAAGCCCTGAATTAAGTTTTTTTAAGGAATTCATATGAGAGCAAAAAATTTTAAAGACTACTTGCAAGGGAACTATGTATTTCATTGAATACCAATACTCTCTTACACTTCATAAAATATATGTTGAAAAATCATTAGTTCAGTACATAGACTGAAAGATTATGAATATACCATATCTAATTTCAAGAACTTAATCTCTCACTGCAATATTTTTTCTAAGAAAAAATGCATGTATATGTATCCAAAGTTAGGCCTGCTTGAACCAAATATTCCTAGTTTTGATTCCTGAATGCAGCTCTGACTGGTTTCAAGTTTCAAATCCTTTAAAAACACATATAATAAATAAATATATCATTATCTAGGGTATGAGGATCTATTTAAACTTCAAACTACCAGCATTTATCAGACACTTTTGACTGAAGGAAGGTTTTGTGAAATTGTTTTTAATAAGCAGGCCTCAGAAAATAGGAGAACCTGAATATCAAAGAATGTATTTATGACAATTTGTTAAAGTAAATACTTTGAACACATAGATCTTTTAAAAAGTGTGCCTGCTTTCAAGCAAAGCAAGATAATACAACACTCCAAATAGCAAAGATTTAGGTAACAATCTAAAGCTGCATCCTTGTAAGAGGATTTTATAATGGAGTTGCTGACAGACTGGAGAGGGCACGGCCACAGCAAAGCTTTAAGGGAATATTTGTGAAAAATATTCTCATGTTATACAATCGATGGGTTTTGGTTCACTGTCAAATTAAAGACTTTTTTTTTATTTTTCATATCTCATACTAGCTTGTTCACCTTCTTCCCACTTATGTCACTGATGAATGCCTCGATCTTATTCTTAATGCAATTTACATACATACAAGCACCAAAAGATAATGATGATGATGATAGTAGTACTCAGTGTAGTGTGGCTAAAATGCAACTTCAAGCTTCAAGACTGCAGCTGTAATTTATGTTCTGTCTTTGTTTGCCATGTTTTGTCATAAGGAACAGAAGTAAAAAACTCTAGAAGATGTGTTTTGAGAAAGTGTCATCTATTTGCACAGAGACAAGAAAAATAGTAGTAGTTTTAGGAGTCCTGGCTTGCTTCGGGGTTACCCACCCTGCAGCTGCTAAATACATCAGGTACAATGCAGCCAGCACAGGACTGCCTACGAGCATGCAGACTGGAGCTAGTAAATGGTATTTTTTACCGATTTTAGCAGAATGTCCATTTTAGACTGCAATAACAGAAAACCAGCAGCCAAAGGGAAAAGGCTACTGGGAAAATTACAGATTTACTAAGGGTATTTTGGTGAACTTCAATTGTAGAAATGGGAAACAACCTTGACACATGTAAAAACTATCCTCCTTTTATTTTCTTCAGAAATACTGAGGAGGTGAAGAGCATTCTTTTCGTACACAAGAATGTGTAAAACCCACTGATTCAGTACAAAACTATCTCCAGGAGATAAGGACATCTGTGGTGTTCTACTGCCACAGTCTAAACATCAGGAAATGGGCCTTGCTCCCCCAATTTTTGGTGATAATGGACAATGTGTGCCTCCTGACAATATCATCACTATAAACTTTATTATTACATTTGGTATTTCATGAGATGTCTGGTGGCCAATTGCTGAGACACTGCATAGTGTAGAGTTCTCCCACACGTTTCATGGATATTTACTGAATTCCAGTATAACCTAACCTGTTAATGCTTCTGGAATGTATAAACACTGTGAACTGCTAAAATCCCTGTATCAACATTTCAGACATAACCATTAAAGTTAGTTACTAACTGTTGAGGAAGATTTTGATTTATTGAATAAAGTATCATCATGGGATAAAAATCAAGATCACATTTTTAGGGAGACATGACATATTACCCATAACCAGATGTAATTTTGTACTAAAAGAGTAAGGATAAGGAGTGTGTTTTAGAATAGAATTAACAGCAAAATTTACACAATGCTTTTACCTATTGATACAGACACTCGACTGAGCAGATCATCTATTTATAGCTTAATACTATTCTGAATATTAACAAAAGTTTTTGGCATCACCTTAATAATTGTATAATTATTTCAAACACATTAAAATATTCCACCTGATTGAATCAAACAAAATCTCCATTCCTGGTTGAATCATTAGTATTACATTACACCCCTCTCGAGAAAAAACACTGCTTAGAATCTACTCCCAAATCCCTACAGGTTCTTAAGTGCAAAAGTGTATTCTCGGCAAGATGAGAACCCAGGCAAGAACCGTCTACCAGAATCTGTATCTACAGTACATCGACAGGAGAGAGCAGAAGCACATCAGTTACCAGGTAACACAGGTGAAATTCTGTTCCTTAAACTTGCATTACAGACCTCGGTGAAAACTCAGTAAAGATACAGAGCTGAATCGCATTTGAGTTCAGTGGGCTTTGGACGGGGTCTGTATGAGAACAAACACTGGAAGCATCACTGCCCATGGCTTACTCCAAAGGACAGTCCATAGCAGAACAGACTGCTCCAAAACTTTGCTTCTAGCTATTGACAACTAAGTCAGCCTGTACAATACCTGAAAGTGCAACAACCCACAGGACACTGCAGGCCAGGCTAACACCCATTTGAAGCAAGGACAGTGGCAAGTGCTGGCAAGTCCATGCGTGTCTGCCAGGAAGGGCAGAGCTGCATAAGCTGACGTGGAGAAGGACTGGACAGCCTCCTTGAGCTTCCCTCCACATTTATGTCCTACCTGCGACATGGAAGCAGGTTCAGGAGAGGAAGTGAAGCTCTCCAGGCCATATTATTTCATTTTCACCACCCATGGCTCTAGGATGCTTGACCACCTCACCAGCCAATGTAAAGCTGCTGTTGTATGTAAGGTGATGGGTGCTGGCTTCAGCTAAACCATTCTCAGATACGGTCTATCACATATAGGTCTGTGAAATCTACCTGAAAGTGCTTCCCCATACAGAGCCATGACAGGGGCAGGGCCAGAGCAGTCCCATCTGCCAGGCTGCACACCAGCCCCAGGAGCTGAGGGGGAGCTACAGCCCTTTTTGTGCTCTGATAAATACAACCCTGAAGAGACTGACTTCCAGGCTAGTCCTCAGCTGCTTACAGACTGAAATTGAACTGCTGGTATCCACATGAGTACCTGTTGCAGACACAAGGAAGAGTCAAACACCTCCTTTCTCTATGCAGGTGCATCCCACATTGAATATAACCAAGATCCCAAATATAACAAATTCCTTAGGTTAAGAAATTGCCATTTTAAAGGGTTTTTGGGGGGGGGGAGTCTTTTCAGGAAATTAGAGCACACATCAGTGATCTGACACACTTCAGTAATTATTACACACTCAGTTTTTACACACACACACACAAAAAAAAATCGCACAGGGATATCTCTGCTGGATGTAAACAAAAAAATCAGGGGTACTCCAGCGCATTAATATTACTACACATTTGCAGTTCTGCCACCAAGAATCAACTCCTGAATTAACACCCCAATACATTGGGCACGACACAAACATGCAACACACAAAGACTTTTCTGCTTAGGCAAAGTAAGCAAACTACTTCACATGAAGTGTAATGTAATCTTCCAGTCCTTACAATAAGGCAGACCAGTCCTTTCATCAAAAATTTTAACTGTTTCATTTCCTTTTATCAACATTCAGTAAATCAACTTTATCAAATGTCTGCAGTGTCTATAAAAAATTTTTAATTTAACCCTACTGCAAACACACAGTTTTATTAACTAAAACCCACAACCAGTGAATGCAAAGTAACAAAAGATGCTTTCCTTTGAGAAATGGTATTTCGCTTTTTCACAACTGAGCACAAGTTTCTAAAGGATGATAACTTTGTTTCGTAATTTGTTTATTGCTTAATCATGAAGACCAGATTGAGCATTTGAGTCACACAATTTTGTGTTGCACACTCCTCCAGCAAGAATGTGCTGTAAAATTTTACTTCTTTTGCCTTCATTCAGCTTACTGCTTTGCTTGTTCTCCTGCTTATTCAGCTAACCGTCTTGAAATGAAATGCAATCACATAGCAAGATTTCACTGCTGCTAGAATATTTTACACAGAAAACATATAAGCATGAGGAAATAATGCACCACTATTCTCATATATTACATCGGACTATTTGCTAACTAATATAGATAGGAAGCATTTTATTGCAGGCCCAGAGCAAAAACAAAGGAAGACAAGGTATCCTGGGTAAATGATACATTTCAGCATATAAAAAACCACTCACAGTATCTTTGCTGTCTCAAGTTCTACCGTCTACTTTTCAAATATTCTTTCAATAAAATTTTCAACAAGTCCAACTCAGTCCATCTAGTTTTACTCCATTTTACTCACAACGTTATCAGAATTATGCCCTGCGTAAATTGATATGGAAATTGCAAGGGGATTTGAAGGGTATCAGAAAGCAAAGCATATGTTTAACACTACAACAGCAGCACAGGATTTTGAAGGCAAGTGAATGAGAGTAATACAAGAATTCAGATACTTATATTTTGGGGACCATACAGTGGTTCAGATATCTACTTACCAGTCTTTTCTTCTGCATGGCACTAGTCCTTCCTCTCCCTTCTCCTGAAGGCATTTCCACCCCTGCTCCTTCCTACACAATTACCCTAAACATTAGAGTGAAAGTAGTGCCCTGCCTGATGGCTTTTATCTGATAATTCCCTAACTCCAAGGCCATCTGGCTCTACTTCTGGATTATCAGGTGACATGAGTTAATCATCTTGTACCTATGACAGTAAAACCATTATCTTTTACCCCAGTCATTTTTGAAGAAGGTATCCTAAAAAATATGCTGAGTAAACCAGGATATTTTCATACTTTGTATTATATAAGTACATACAAATGTATTTTATGCATTTCACTGCATTGTGGCTCGGACACTGAAGGACAGTTGCCTAGAGAACACCAGGACAACTTCCAAGCTTCAGCTTGCAGAGGACTTTTCTTAAGCACACTGCTGACAAACTGAAAACTGAAGACAAGAAATATTTTTGTTTCACTGCACAGGCTTGTAGGACTTAAACCCTAAAATCACTGTGCATATAAAAGATGCAACAGCAAGTAACACCAAGAGGAATAAAAAGGACAACTAACCTTAAAAATGTGGAATAAAGAGTCACTCTCATATCTGAAATCTTCAAAAGGAAACATATTCTCCATCCTTTAAGAACACAGCTCGCTCTAAAGCCAGTGAGAAACACCCTGGATCTTATTCAGCGCGGAGGACAGACCTGAGGACTGTCCATTGGAAGTCGCTGTGTGAGAGCCTGGCCTAGGCAGGGGGATGTGCTGGGTGGGGGAAGCACTGCACACTTACTCAGTTCAACCAAGCATATTATATATATATTTCGTCAAGATTTTTTCTCAGTATACATATACCATATAACTCAGTGGTTCCTACTGAGATACTACATCTACTTAATACAGCGAGTTAAACACTGGCAAATGCTTGATTATTATTTGACTGTTTATTTTAAGCTCCCTTTGCACATTCTTCCACTAGTTAAAGCAAAACAGTTTACTATCTGTGCTGGTGCTAATGTTTGACATATTCTGTCCATTTTTCACTTCATATGAACAAAAAGGCAGTCCAGCTTTAGCACGTTCAGTACCAAGGTATTTCAACTTCCTAAACAGTTTTCTTTATACAAGTGCAAAAGCAACCTGTATTTGGCAAGGATAAGAAAGGGTCGAGGACAGAAAAATCCTTTCATGGAGTTCAGCCTCTTCCACCTGTGAATCAATAAATATTGTAAATGGGGAATAGCTATTCTGTCTTTCCTTAACACCATATATGGAACAGAGACTGGGAAAAATCAGATGGAAAAGGTGCACCCCAATTTAATGAGGGAAACATTATCACAGGGAACTTTCACCCATAATCTGCTAAAAAAATCACTATCAGACTAACAACAGCTTCCTATATTCCAACAGGCAGCCATCTATTCATATGTCTCTCAGCCAACATTTGCTTGATGTCAGCGCCATATATCCCTCCATTAGAGAACTACTGACACAGTTCCCCTATCAGTAAATAAAACGGTGATCAGCAAATCTGAAATACAGCAAATACTTGAAAATGTATCAGAGGTGTTGATATGTGAAAAGGAGACAAATCCACTTCCCAGCAAAGGAGGAAAAAGCTCTATAGCCATAAACATGTCACTTCCTATGCAGGCATGGCTATCCCACGTTTATTCTCTAGCACAGAAATGTGCTAGAGAAAGCACTGCATTCCCATACACAAGCATCCCCCCATTTGCCTGGCACAGGACCCACACACCTATGACAAAAGATGCCAGTAATATGTCAGACTGAATTATCATTACACACGGAAGAAGAAAAAAGTTAGTCCAACTAAAAAAAAATATGCCAGCACCTCTGGACAACATATTTTTTTACATAAAAGTGCTGGGCTATTAGCCAAGGCGGATGCTGACTTTGGTCACACAGTGTACAGAGGATATTTCTAAAGCTAATGCTAAAATGCAGAATTATGCTTTTAGAGAGGTTTTTTTTTATTTCTCACACAAACTTTGATGAACATGACGTTCCGAGGAATCACTAATATGAAATGTTACTTGAGGATACAGATTTCTCCAAGTCATCCAAGTGAGCTGCAGACTGAGCTTCCTGCTCCCAGTGTTGGAAGAATAGCATAGAGCAGCAGATGTGTCCTACCCAGCACTCAGATGGTACCCCATTTCCTTCTTAGCTGTGTTCTCCTCCTCTAATACTGGAATGATTACAAGTGAAACAGGGTGTAAGAGCAGAAAATGTGATACAGGCCACACACAATTAGCAGAGGAGCTGCTTGTGACACACTGCTGCAAAGAATTGTGCAAAGAGCACTCCAAGGTATCAGCCAGTGTGAAAGGGGTGGTGTGTGCAGGAATGGTGTGTATGATTTTCATGCTGCAATTTAACTCCCAGTACTTCACAGCATGTATCCTTGCAAACCTTGCGGATAATCAACATTAATATCCAGTTTTGATATTAAAAGTAGTGGGTTTATAATTCTGACAGTACGCAAGCAGGGCAAAGGAAGTATGAAATCAGAAAATGAAAAAATACAAAGGAGCGTAGCAGCCACCTAATTACAAAACTTTATTTTTTTTAAAGAAACTACTAATGCAATAATCACACTTGTGTTCTTCTGTGATCAGTCTATTCACAGATATCTTACCTTTTAAGCATGAACAAGCACTGAAGTTGGGGTCTTTAGGACTACATGAGTACTTTGCCCAACAACCAATGACAAGATATCCCATGTTCACAAAGACAGTGTGGCCCATTACAGGCTCAGACCTCTTGGGCAGTCTTGGCTGGCACAGTATGAGCACTGCCCAGGTTTTTTTGTGAGCACTGGTCTGCACTACCCAGAAGTGCATTCCTGCACACCTTGTGCCAGGTGTGCTCTCCTGCACCTACTACCAGGGTACTCAAACTCGGAATTGGAAACTGGGCTTTGTAGCAGCCTTTTTATCATTCCAGCACATAATTCAAAAAAGTTCAGTTTCAGGAATCAGCTCAAATGAGCCTGTTATCCCACAGGCTGACTGCGAATGAGATAGGTACTGCCTCCAACACCTTTCCTGTGCTGAACAATGAGCAATACTACAGACTCCTTGAGCTTTGCCTGCCTTGCTGATGGCAGAGCTCATGCAGCTCCTGTAGCTCTGTACAGGATAGCAAACAAGACAATGCACTGAAAAGGTGGCCCAGGATGAAAAGGCTGGATGAAAGCCATAGGACCCTTTTTTGGACAGACTAACTGCACACTCTAGTAACTGCCAGAGAAGATAGTGAAGCTGAAAGAGGCTTAGTGCAAGCATGCAGGAGATTTGTGACAGAAAGTTAGAACTCCATGTCAAGCCTTTCATGCAAACAATAAATATTACTTATGCTCATAATCAGACTTTTCTCCAGCATCGTCTTTGAATGTTGAACCTTTTTCAATTAATTAAAAACTATGCACTGCAGAGTGCATATTTTATCAGCCCTCAGCTGCTTAAGTGTCTAGAAAAGACCAGGCAGTTTTTCTTTTTTCCAGGCAACCCAGAGCAAGTACTTGCAAGGGTCATATCTTTTTAATTATCTTTTCTCTCTTTGATTAATTATTCCGTCTGACAATAGCGTGTTTCTAATGCTATTCACCTGCCTTTGATGATTGACAACTTTTCTGTCTGATTCAAAGCAAACAGCTGCTGCCATGATTGCCTAGCAACCAGGATGTGATGGATGAGCCCCAAAGATGGATGGCTGCAATAAATCATGTCTCCAGCTATAAAACTGAAAAAAGGGATAAGAATAAAAGCGAACAAAAAACAAAACAAGGTTTCTTCCCATGAGTGCACTCAGCTCCTTACCAATTACACCTGAAATGGACTTTGTGTCTATTAATAGCAAAGTTTTCTAATCAGCAAGAATGCAATGATGCCATTTGTATCAAGGTGTGTTTACAATTGTTCCAGCAAATTGGCACTTGTACTTCAATTACCTACTGTGTTACACAAGTGCAGGGGTAGGAGAGCAAAGTTTTACTTTCTACTGTTGAAGGCTTTATAGAAAATATTATGTTTTTCAGTTTTTTCATTGTGTTGGACTTGAACGAAGTGTAGAAACTTGAATTCTCCTTACTTTTGACAACTGAGTGTACCAAAAGTAAACATAACTATATTTGTAGAAGGAATAACAAAATAGATTTCTGAAAAAATCATTTTTCTAACTCATATAAAGTCACTGTTGCTTTTGAGAAACATGTTTTAACCTAAATGCTGTACATTGTTTGTTAAATGTTGTTTTAATTCCCACTTGCTAAGAGGGCATATTACAATCAAATAAAAAGTTGATGTGACAAGCCATGTTTCAGAAACACCAGCAACCTGTTCAAATTCAAGACTGATCCAACAAAGTCATTCTTGTCTAATTTTACCTAGCATTCCTGTCAATCACTTGATTTTTGTACCATGTGCCAGGAAAGGAACAGTCAATAGTTTGTCAACTCAGAACAAGTTTAACCGGGCTGGGTATCGCACTTGCCTGGAGGTGCTTGTGCACAAACACCCCAACACCTGAAGTTTTGGCACTGCCTCTTGCTGAAGCTGCTCCGTTGTTGGAATGTCTATCTCCTGAAAATCCCTGCCTGAGCGGCCAAGGAAAGAGCTAATTGCCTATAAAAAGCTGTTTCCTTAGTTCTTCCAGCAGGTGGGGGTGTCCTGGTTCCAGCAAAAGTGCTTCAAAGAGGGAAGGGATTGCCCTCACTATTTACATAACCAGGCTATCCACCCTTCAAGAGCATCCTGGACACTTGGGAGCAAACACCAAGACTCAAAGATTCAAGCCCTGTGTGAAGAGGGTGGGCGGAAAAGAAATATGTGAACGCTGAAGTAATTATGTCCTAAAACTTTGTTTTCATTGCCATTATGGGACCCCCCAAAAAGGGCATCCTGTCAGCAAAAGGAAGCTGGAGTGTGTTAATCTGTTCACAAGCACAACTTTATACTGTAACTAGCAATGCCTGACAATGTTACACTGGATCAGCTACAGTCCTGCTTCTATTTTACTGTTCCACGCAGCAAGTCTCTGTATTCATGCAAAAGACTGACTGCATCCTTGCACAGCCACGGCTTTGTCTCCATTCTTTACAATTATTGAAACGCTCTCACTGAAAACTTAACTCTGCCTCTGCCTGTCCCTCTCTCTGTTGTACAAACACACGCACATATACACACACGGAAATCCAGCCCCTAAAACAATTGTAAGGCACTCCTGTAATGACCGGCGAGTATCTGGTAACAAACAATGAGAAAGCAAAGCCATCAATCAAAACGTGCACGCCGAGGCCTCCATTCTGTCCCAGCTCATCCAACTCTCAAGTTACAGCTTTACACGGCAAGTCTAAATAATATTCAAAATGATAAATGGCACTATAAGCCTGATATCCATCATCAATCTTTTTTTAAGGAACATCCATCTTCAATAATGCACGTTTGAATCATGTGAAACCAAGAGCTCCCAGATTCATTTACACAACCCCCAGCAAGCTGGTGCTGCTTGAATGATACGTGTCAGCCAGTTTGTCCCAACTGCCAAACTTTAAAAAAAAGGACAAAAAAAGAAAAAAAAGAAAAGAAAAAGGGAGTGAGAGAGAAAGCAAACAGGAGGGGAAAATCTTCAGGGGGCTGAACACGGCGACTTAGCAGCTAATATGAAAGCACATAACCTCCTGAGTGACTGTGGCAGTGCCCCCAGCACACCCAGCGCTCCCGTCCCTCTCCGCGGCCGGCAGAACATCTCCAGCAGCGCTGGCGCGGGAGCTGCCCCCGCACACCCCCCGCGCTCTGGCAGGGCCCGGTGATAAATGACACATGTCATTCTGTCGGGAGGGAAGGGTGGGTCAGTGATGTATGGCTCTGCTGAAAAGGAAATCGACTGTTTGGCATGGTGCGGCTATTCTCCACCAGGATTTAGTTTCAGAACTCTAAAATGAAATCTCCGATGTTTCAAGTGCACGGTTAGGGCAGGCCGACGTGCGGCCGAGGCAGCCTCATTCTCTTTTTTTTTTCCCTTTTTTTTTTATATCCTCTCTCTGCCCTTCGGATTTCAAAAAACTGCTCCACTGACTGGAAACTGCAAAAGAACACACATATATCAAAGTCTTCAATAGTTATGATCCATGATAAAATTTAAATAGGTTGAGGTTTCTATTTTTATTTATTATTGGGGGGGGGAATGGCATGCAGGCTTGACACAAAAGCAAGATAAAAATTAGCATGTTTGAAGTAATCGTCCCACAGCTTGACATCTGCATAGTAAATTTTAAAGGAAAAAAATGTGTCAGGCAGGCATGAGCTGTTCCCTCCCTCCCCCCCTCTTTCATTAGCTCACTGGCAGGGTGGCACTTCTGAACCTCATTACTGCAGGAGGATTTATGAAGCTGAACCCAATGGCAAAGAAAAGGCATCTGTCAATAATTGTAGGGAGCTGCACTCACAGCTTTGAAATCTCATTAAGTATGCAGTTATCAGGCATAAAGATCAAAAACATTACTCAACTCCGACAGAATCTTATGGAGGAACATTAATTAGCAACAGGCCTACAGTACAAAAAAAAAAAAAAACCACACAAAAAAACCCCCAGACTTCCTCTCACACCTGCCCAACCCACAAACCAAAAGAAACACTCCCCCTCCCTCCAGAAAAAAATAATTCCCAGCATCTGAGACTGATCAAGTACATGAAACAAGAGAGAGGAAAAAAAATCCAGTTGAGACAGTCTTGGCGGTGAAGAGAGAAAAGGAAGAAGCTGTCAAAGTTGAGAAGGATGTCAGCACTGGCCCTGATTACAAGGGCCTATACAGTTCCCAGGCCTTTTATCATCCCTGCCATCAAAAACAGACTCTGTGTCACAGATGGATGACTGATGGCTGCCAGTCTGCAGCAGCCTCGCCAAGCCTCCTGGAGGCCCCTGCTGAGATCTGGCCCTCCAGCAACAGGCTTGACCTAGCAGGGAAAGGGCTGCCGGCAGCGAGCCCAGTCCCAGAGACACTCAGAAACAGCACCCTGTTCTGTTCTTCCCCAGAACAATCCAGCGAGAGGTTGGTCGGGGTTTGTTTGTTCAGCTTACAGAAGTTAAATGTAATACTGCTGCTCACCACGCAAAGGCTGTGCATTATTTGAAAATAACATTAACAAAAAAAAAAAAACCTCTTCGTTGTCCACACTAAATGTATTTTTCTAATCTTGTTTCTAGTTTGCATTTTAACCACGACTTGCACACTCAATTGCTTAGAAAATACGTGAGAGAGAAATATAAATTTGGGGGGAAACATACAAATTCATGGGCAAAGCTGGGCCATAAAACCAAGTGACCTTTGCAGCATTAAGTGTGGTGTGCAACTAATTAAGAACTATGGCCATATTAAAATTTTTTGTTACAGAATCAAGGATATCAGCTACACAGCTTAACCCATTGCACATATTTTTTTCATTTCCTCTCTATCAAAAATTGTGTTTGCAAACAATAACTCAAAGCTACTTGTTTAAACAAAAAAAAAATAAGGAGGAAGAGGGACATCACCTTCTATAGTCTTTTTTCCACTTGGGACCATGCCTGAAAAACTCCCTCTAGTTACATGCTACCTTCATAAATTTTATATTTCCCGTAATTTTGCGCTACAAAGAAGCTTTCCACTCTACAATACCACTTCTGTGTTATTTCCTATGTCCTGGATGTTAATATAATACATAGATTTGTCTCTTATTGAATGGGATATACAGCGATATTTATGTCTCACTTGTAGCCACACTGAAGATTGGCTTCTTAATGAACTACATCCTTAACAGCGCACAGAGCCAGGGATATACACACGCACATACAAGACAACCTGCCAGTCAAACCTTTTCAATATCTAAAATTAATTCATTTACTAACTAATGTACTTTAAAAAGAAATTTTAGCTCTGATAAAATATGGAAGCGGTCGTTCCACTCTAAAGAAGATTTTTAAAAGAATTTTACAGAAAGTGTTACAATAAGGTGTTTATATTTTTTCGTATGCTTACCATATTACTTTTATTATGTGTAGCATCAAAGTGATTATAGCAATTACATCTAACAGAATTAATTACAGAACATCCCATCATTCCTAAATACATAATGCATTAGAGGTAAGCCAAAGAAAGAAAACATCTTGACTGTGGTGACTATTGTTGGAATCATTTTATCTTTAAGCATAAAGGCGAAACCAAAGTAGAAAGAAATATACAGAAACAGTGGGGTAACACAGTAAAATGTTAACTACAAAAATGTGAATATCAAGACAGATACATTTTTAATAGCGACACTAACCTGCGTAAAGCTGCACTAGCACAAATATCCATGTAAAATCCATTAAAGTTTTTAATCACGAAATATGGAAACTAGCCAACTCACCTAACCAATGTGTTAGTACATAAAGACAAGAGTGTATGGGTGAAAGAGTTACAAGCCTTTACGTATGCAAAATAAATTCACTCAAAGCTTCATTAATATTAATTTAAATTCAGAACCCATTTACATTAAATTGTTCATTAAAAATTGCCTATTTTATGCAACATGCATTCCGCAAAGAACACATAAGAAACTGAAACAGGGCACTCAGTGTAATGATGGAAATATCAAAAGTAAATGAATTTGGATCATTCCAAACGAATAATGAAACAGCTCTCTCCTCTGTGACAACGTGTGAAGTTTGGCGGGAGTTTGGCGGAAGGGCACGGAAACTGCCTGGCTTCCCCCTCGCTGCGGCTTGGCTGCTGCCCTTTCCACCTCCCCACCACCACACAGGCTGGCTAAAACAGGAATTTATGGATAAGACCTAAAAACCACCTCTGTAACAATGTTCACTAATTGCGAACACGCTGGATCGCCTCAAAACTTGTATTAATTCCAAGTGCTGCCAGGCTTAGCTGCCCAGCAGTGGCGCTCAGGAGGAAGGGGATGGGAGCTGGAGGTAAGTCAGACTGGGCATGGAGGGCTCTTCACTGGTAAACTCCCACACCAACAAATACAGTTAACTTACGCGATTCCCAACAGCTGCTCTGAATGAAGAAAAGAGAGTCATAATTAATAACATGTGTCCTGACAGAGTTAATTAATAACTTATAATTAAGTCTAAAATACAAACTTAGATTATTCTTGAAGAGTTGCCCCTTTACTTCCCAAAGAGGACAGGTAATGGCACTGGCAAAGAGCTTTCTGATATTTTATGATCCTCTGGTAACTCTTTCCCCACTCTCCCTCTGCCCCCGGGGAAAAAAAACCTTTGAACATTTTCTGCGAAATATCTTAAAGTTGATGCCTGCAATGAGAAGTGTTTAAATTCTGCAGATTGGCTCTCTGCTGAGATGACCAAAATATCTTTCAGGCACAAAATCAGGCAAATGCAGTAGGATGAATCTCACAGTCTCTGAAATTAAGCCCTACTCATTTCAATTCTTTCAGTTCTTCTTATGAAAATGGCAACAAACGATTTCAAGCTCTGACAATGTTCTATTCCGCATTATTATACTTAAGAAAACTAAAATACCATCTTTCTTGGTCCATGCTTTAAATCCTTTGAGCCAATTTTTGTGCTTTTTTGCTTTTTTAAATGTTGAAATCAAGAAAAATCAATTGCACAAATTTTTTTCAATCCTCCTGCTTTAGATAATGACACACACACACAAAAAGCAACACATCCATTGTTTAGTGGGATTTTTAAAATTAATTTAATGTCTAACTGCAAATGCTGGAAACTAGAATTAATCTGTCTGGATAAAAAAAGGCTTACAGACATTTAAATGCATGTATCGGGACACTTTATCAACCTAACATAAAATTGTCATCTTATCTTATTATATGACTATTTTATGCATGTGTCAAAGAATTTAAAAATGAATGCCTGTCTATTCACTCTAATTACAACTGCATATTATCTGTCTGGATGTACCAGTCCATATCATTGTTACCAAATACAATATATTGTATTCACCTTTCATTTTTAACTTAAGGTTGATAAACCACAATTTGGGCGTAACTAAATTAAAAAAAAAAATCAAACACACAGAGAACAAGAAGAAAAAAAAATCAGACTAAAACACCTGAGGTAGATTGTTTAGTAAATTATGCTGAAATATATCACAGATAACACACGATTGCTCAGCAACTATGTTATTTTTGGTGTTGAATCATAACCATACACACACATACACTCCTACTTGACAATGCAACACTTCAGGCATCTTAATACCTGATCTACTAGCAGCACCTTGAGAATAGGGCTGTGTTAAAATTTGACAATCTGTATCTGAATTCTCTAGGAACAGTCACAACATTGGATTAAAACATGGATTACTACACCGTAAAACCAGCAGTGCCAAGGTTTTTTCATAAGGATAACATGTAGGTTACTTTACGTCCTGGCAAATTATTTCTTTTCATTCACTCTGTACCACCATATGTTTCTGCATAACCGTGCACGCAGCACACTTAAAAATGTACCCCACACTTCACCCTGAAGGTGATCTTTTCTATACAGTTTCCACTAATCCTGGAAGCAGAGCTGACAAAAAGGACCCACTCTAATCCTGCTAACTCACCCTAGCTTCACTGCATTTCCCATAACCCTGCAGCAGTCACAATTCATTCTAATCACTTTACAAAACAATCTTTAGTAAAAAGAGGAAAAATGCAGACTTGTAAGCCAATTTAAGAAATAACTGCTGATACATCAGTTATTGACTATTTCACTCCTGCTCATGATAGTGCTCAAGGCAAAACCGAGAACAAAATGACAACATCAACCGCACGCAATAAACTGTGGCCCAGGAGAGCACTGAAGTCCTAATTGACAGCTGTCAAGCTAATGGGAGAAATGGCAGCTGATTCTGGAAAATTCTGTTTTCCAGGCAGATATTCAGGGGAATCTATCAAGCCTTTTTATATTTATGCTCCTTTTTCTTTTTTCCTTTTTTTTTTTTGCATTGTTCCTTCACACTTTGCCGGAAAAAAAAAAAAAAAAGCAGAGGACAGCCATAACTAATCATTTTGTCAGCTTGCTGCTAGGAAGAATCTCTGTCCAACAGAGAAATATGTGGCAGGTTTGGAGGCAAATAACAAACCGAGGGCTGACACTGCAAGTACCTTTATAGGTAGTCTACTTTATCGTTACATTTACTTTTGGGGTATGTATGTAGTTGCAAGCAATCCCCATAAATTAAAGCGAGCATTCAAGTTCCCAAAGTCAGAGCTGCCTGGAAATCTGGCGGCACAACCTGCGTGCCATCTTGCATCTGTGGCACACCCCCAGCCCTTCTCTGGAGGTGCTGAGAACTGGCAAGAGCACTCAAGTACCTGAAAAGTGGAAGTGCTCCACGTCTCTGAAAAATCAATTTCATGTATTTCAGTGTTCACACTGACCAGGTGCATCATTTGAATGTAAGCACAGAAGTTGTGAAGAGCATAAAAAGCATGCAGCAGTCGACAGAGTTTAAACCATACTGTATAGAAAATAAAAAATACCATAGGCCCAGGTTTGTTTGGGTTTTTTCCAGAGGCCTGAAAACTCAGTGCAGTTGTCTGGATCTTACTGTTTTATTCAATTTTAAAATAAATAAGTAAAGTAAATGAGATTCCAACAAACCATTAGTTCCCAATTCCTCCCCAGAAGACATGTATACAAAATAGGTATTAAGTTGTTTCTGTCAGTAGGAAGTACATTTTTTTGATCCTTTAAATAGGTTTCTTAAAAAGCTGTAAGTGAAAGCTGTAATTTAAGGATAGATAATTACTGTTTGCATGAGCATGGCTAACCACTATTAATACAGTATCTTAGCTTCTCCAGACAGCAGCCTCTAACTAGTAAATACCTTCTTCCTCCTTACTTAAGTGACAGGAGTCTTTGGAGCAGCAGTTCTTGCTTTAACAGGTGAGGAATAAAATTCCAATCTTTGATTCTTCTTCCCAAATTTATCTACAATAGTCACCTGAGTCTCAAAGCAAACAAAGTGAAATTATCATTTTTACAGATTCTTGATTCTCAGAGACAGCTTTAGTCTTCAGCAGTGTGGTGTTAACACTTGGGCTAGACATAAAGAATTTGTGCACCTGTCTGTTATGTCTGCGAGCTCTGTGCTGCTGAGAGTTCTTTGTTGTTGTTATTCTACTCCAGACCATTAAAAGGGCCCTAATTCCTATGACATGATTATCCAGGTACCAAAGCCCATTTGTCACCTGCAGCAGAAAATTGAGTTAATGCACAACTAAAGGCAACCAGGACTGTGTAATATCAACTTGATTACATCAAACTAGCTGCAAACCTAATTCTGCTGGATGACACTGCGTGGAGCTTGTCATCTCCAATCATTAAAGCTGTCAGGAATCCATCAGGTTTACAGCTAATTAGGTGAACACTAATGAAGCTGGCAAAACAACTTTTCTTTTTTTATGGCTGAGCGGACCTTTCAGTTTGGAGAAAAAAAATTCTCGAGTATTCTCAAGGTTGCTGGGGACTGGATTTCCTGAGTTACCAATCAGCAGACATCTTTAATTCTCCCCCCCCACCTTTTTTTCTCTCTCAGTACCAAGCAATCAATTTGTCATCACTCTCAGTATGCCACAAAAGCAGTCATGAACCTTATAACTCTCAGCTCTCAAGCCAAAAAGGGAAAAAAAAAAGTTTTTTCTGTCTTAAAATAAAACGCCTCATACAGCTCACTTATTTATCTTCATGCACTTATCAACAGCATAAATGTTCCTGTTTTTTCACTCTTGTCAAATAAGTAGCCCTTCAGTCATTCTACATCCCCCATATCCATTAGGCAGAGGCATTTTGATAAAGTAAAGCCAAAGCTAGTGTATGGGAAAGAATGAAAGCACTCACTCTGCCAACTTCTGATTGACCATTAAGCTATTGATGAATGTGCCTGTCAGGAGAGAGACAATTAAATCAAATATGAAACAAAGTCGTTTTGACGGGTCATTTTGATAGAGCAAACCCATTCTTCCATCTCCTATTAGTCCTGCAGTCAAGTTTTTGTAATGAATATTTCTTAACTAACCTGTTATTTCTTAGCTGTTTTTTAAGGTGTTAAAAAAAGCCTTTGCTTTTACTGCTATTAGAAAAAGTAACATTTCCAATGTGACCAATAAAACTGCATCTCAGTGGGAAGCAATTATACACAATACTAAATGTTTAATGTGGCTATCAAAAAGCTAAAAGTTTAAAGAGATTACACTTCTGCTAAATATGAAAGATAGATTGCACATCATGGATGATTCACTTGAGAAAGGAGGGAGAGAGAGAGTGGTAGACGGAGAGGAAGATACCTCAGAATGTGTGTTTAGTGCAGAAACATTTTCTTCCTGCCTAAGGAGTGCCCAGCATGCAGCAGTCGAGTGTCAAATACATGGAAGAGACAGATTTTGAAGAACTAAATTCATGTTACAAAGTAGAATTTCCCAAGTAATAGGAAAAGTTCTCCTTTTTATCTTTTTCTTTAAATTGTTATTTGATGACACAGGCTAGAAATGCAAAATATTATCATTAAGTGTTTGGCTACAATATTGTTTGCTAGATTGTATCAGTACAGTACTGCGAAACTTTCCAAACTTTCTAGCTGTTAGTATACAGAATTAAGACTGCTGGAAAGTCTATTTCTCCTTTTCAAAAGTACTAGCTGAACACATGTGCATGTCAAAGAAGAGAAGAAAGGAAACGTGGACATCATTACTTACAATTTGTATTACTCCCCAAGCCCCTTGCTGTTTACTAAATTCAAACCACACCACTTGCAGAAGTTGTCAGGCAGTGTGAAAGCACTGTCACATTTCTGGATGCCTGTTTTCTAACAACACCCTACACCAAGCTGCAGGACTACCTGCTCCAAGTTGTCCTAAGCACAACTACAACTGCGCTGCCAGTAATGCTGCCAGAGCTTCTGGAAAACTTCCACACCGGCCTCTCAGGGCTGTCTCACCTTGGTCCCCCCAAAGCTGTCCCTCACCAGAGCCAGCCCTGTGCCTGCCCCTCCGCCAGCCCGGCTCTGCAAGCCCTGGGCCATGTGGCTCTGTGGCACTGCTCGCCAGGAGCCCCTCAAGTTGCACTAACAGAGAGTTGACAGGCCACATGTGACGTCACCGAGTCTGGCGTTACCATGGCAAGTGATTTATTGATGTTTATCGGGAATGAATAGATCAAAGGCTGCCAGATGACAGGCGATCAATCAGACATCAAATCAAGGATGGCAACAGGCCAAGGAAACCTTTTCCAGCCCACATATCCCCAACTAAGGATTACTGTAAAATTACGTGGGGCTTTTCTTTTGCTGTTTTCTTTTCAATTTGGCTTTTCCAAAAAATACTGCTTAAGTTTAACAAGAGTTGACATTTCTGGCAAAAGGAAAACAAACCAACCAAACAAGAAACTTCACCAACACAAAGCCTCGAAAAGTATTTCTAAAAAGAAAAAAAAATTTTGGAGGAAATTGTAAAGAAACATTTGACAGTTCATTTGACAATACACAGACCCTTTTTTCTTTTTTTTTTCCTTTGCTTTACTTTGCAGCTTCTCATCTGGACTCATTAATAAGAAATCAATAGGATTAACACAAGAGGCTACCAAAGAAAGTGACCAACTAGGTGGGTCTGTCTGTCCGGCAAAGACATCTCCAGTGCAGTACAAGGGGAGGAGAGAAAAAGATAAAAGTTGGGCAAAGGAACCAGTTCTGTGCTTGGATCTTCAAGTAACACTGCAAACCCTCCAAATCACTTTGTCCCTGACACTTCATTCACAGCGTGCCATGTATTCATACACACCCTATCTCTTTTTTACAGGGAAAAATTAATTAAAAGAGTATTTTCCCTGGCTTTCACAAACCATTTGCCTGTGAGGGAAGGGAATGTAGAAGAACGAAGACTACGAGGCAGAAAAGCAAAGTAGGTGCCAAAGTACGGAGCTGGAAATGAACAAAATTCTCCTCCTTGATTCTCCCAGCCCCGGAGTCACACCAACCATACGTGCCCGTGCAGTGTGTGTCCACACACACCCGCCTGTTCCTCACTGCGTGTTGCCCCCAGAACCAAGGCGGGCGATGGCAGAGTTCGGAATAAATCAAAGTGGGCACCAAAGTGGGGAAAGGGCTTTCACGCGCCCCGCACCCCAAGCTAAAAAAAAATAAAAAAAAATGCCCCCAAATCCCCCCCTTCCCGGCGCTGTGCCTCCAGCCCGAGAGTTGCTCAGCAAACCCCTCGGCGGGCAGCGGGGCAGGAGCCCGGCGCGGAGCGGCGGCTCAGCCCGCCGGGAGCCGGTTATGAAAGAGACGGAGGGAAGCGAGCGGGGAAGGCAGCGGCCGCGGAGGGAAGCGAGGGAAGGAAGGGAAGCGGCTGTCGTACCTGCTGCGCGCCGGGGCGCTTGCTGCTTCCTCCTCGGCATGCTGAGCTCCTGCGGGCGCCGGCGAGGGGGGGCGGCCGGGGCGCGGGGGTGGGAAGAGTTGCCTCAGCCCCAGAGATCCGGTGAGCTGCTCCAGCCTCGGCGCGAGGGCTGGGTCGGGGATATATTTTTTGTTGCTGTGCATACACGATGCCGAGTAGGAGGAGGAGGCGGCGGCGGCGGAGGAGGCGGCACAGAGGAGAGGACAGCCCTGCTGCTGCTGCTGCTGCTGCTGCTGGCAGAAGAGGGGGGAAGTTTGACAAATCGCCCCGGAGGAAGGAGGAGGGGAAGCCCCCCGAAGAGGTGTGCGGGCGGGAGGGCTTGGGAGAGCCCGCAGTCCCCCCCACCCCGCCCTGCGCCCCCGGTGCCTGGCCGGGCTGGGAGATCACGGCATAAAGACGGGGAATGTCTTGGCCGGAGCCGGCGGAGCCTCAGCCTGCGCTCTCCACTCCCGGCTCCCGGCTCGGCGCTGGAGCGGCGGCGGCGGCGGCGGCAACAGGCGAAGCTTGAAGGGAAACGAGATGATCGCGGTGTCACTCAAACTGGTCCGCCGAGGGGGAGCGGGGCACCGCCGACGCCCGCCCCGGGCCGCGCCTTCACTGTACGCGCATCGCCCCCGGACCGGGCACGGAGGCGGGCGAGGGTCTGCCCGGGGCGGCCCCGGGGCGACCCCCTCGCCGAGCCCCCTCAGCCGCCCAACTTCGCCCGCCGCCGGCGCCGGTCCCCAGAGCCGGCCGGGGCAGCGGAGGGTTCGCCGGGCAGAGCAGGGCAGGGCAGCCCGCCGGCTCTGCGCCGCTCGCCCCGCTCCCTTCCCGCAGCCCTTCCCTTTCCGCCCCCGCGCGCACCCGTTCCCCGCCGGAGCCCCCGCAGCCATCGCCTCCCGCCGCGCCGGGCACGGGACCCCCCTCCCTCTCCGCCGCCCCCGCCCCCGCGGCGCGGAGGGCCCGGCCCCGCCGCTCCATCGCGTCCGCCCCGTGCGGTGACAGCGGCGGTGGCAGCGGCACAGCCCGGCTCGGCTCCGCGCCGCCCGCCCGCTGGCACATCCAGGCACATCCCGCCCGCCGGCTCCCACCTGGCTGGCGCCGCGCTCCGCTCCGCGCCCGCGGCCGGGCGCTGTCGGGGCCGCCCCGGGCCGGCGGCCGCTGCCGGCGGCGCCCCCGCCCGCGGAGCCGCCGCGCCCGCCCCGCGGGGCCGGAGCGGAGCTGAGCGGGCAGCGCCCGAGCCCCACGCCGCGGGAAGGAGCACTTTTCCCTCGCTTTGCCTGTTTTTTGGGGCCGATTTTTTTCCCTTTCTCTCTCTCAGTTTGTTTTTTCTCTTTGTTTTGTTTTGTTTGGGGTTTTTTTAATTTTTTTCTCTCTCTCGGTCCAAGTTCACTGCCGAGCCGCCGGCGAGCGCCGGCACATCGATGTGCTGCGGGTTTGATTGCGCCTCCCTGGGCGGCGGGGCCGCGCGGCGCGGGCAGGGCCGGGGCGCGGGGGGCGCGCGGGGCCCGGCGCCGCTCCCGCACCGCTCCCGCACCGCATCGCTCCGCAGCGCCCGGGCAGCGCGGCAGGGGGAACACAGCAGCACCCCAGGAAAAAAAAATAGAAAAAAAAAAGAAAAACCCAGTAGCGCCTTTTTTTTCTTTTTTTTTTTTTTAAGTTCATGGGGAGGAATTAAAAAAAAAAAAGGCTGAGCTCACTTTTACGGTAAGATTAAAAAAAAATCTCCACTCTCGCCCCCATTCTTCGAGATTTGGGATAATTCCAAATACCTGACTAAGTGCAGATGTTGTTGCGTCTTCACATCCTATAAAGCCGCCGCGCCGCTCTCGGGCTCTCGCTTCCCTTTCAAGTTGCAGGAAATTCAAACACTTTACATGACGGGTGGAGAAGGTTTGGGATTTTTTTTTTGATTATTATTATGAGTTGATTTTTTTTTCTAAGCTGATCTTTAGGATGAAAAAAAATCGCAGTCGCCTAAAGTCCCCGGGAAATTGCTACTGTTGGGGGAAAACGAAACATTTCTTGCAAACAAGAAAATGGTGAGTTGTCAATTGCCGCTTCTGCTGCCAAACTCGCTCAGTTCCATCTCATTGATACTCGCTGGTTGCTCCTCACAGTTACAGTATCTGCTCACAGAAGGAGCGATCAGATTTGCTTAAGAGACGACACTGAGACGTTCCCCCCTCCCTCCTCTCCTTCCCCAAAAAGCCCCGTGTGTGTGAGTCTGTGCGAGCGTGGGTGAGCCGTGCGGCAGGACGGGGCCGGGCGGCGGGCAGCCCCGGCGGGGCGGGCGGGCGGGCTCGCCGCCGCGGCGGTGCGTGCCGCTAGATCCGCCCTAACATCTGTCCGTCTCACCATTGGCGCATCCATCAGTGTCACCCGGGCTGCACATTGCAACGACAACACATCAGACACTACACAGACCGGGATTCGGTACAAATAACCGACATACTAAACAACTTAACCGGGGAGGAGGGGACCAGCCGCAGCATAAGTATTTACAAATGTTAGACAGCCTCGGGAAGCGCGGCTCGGCTGCGGTTAATAGCTCGATCATTCTCTCTCCCTCCTCCCCCTTTAAGTAGGAATTAGGAAATGGAAAACCTAAATAACTCACGCCCCCCCCCTCCCCCCACGAAGGATGTTGCCGGCCGGGGACAGGGACAGGGGCCAGGGCGCTCTCCACGCTCAGCCCAGCTGTGCTCCCGGCTCCGCGCGGCGATGGCTGAAGCGGGACCGCACCGAGCGCGGAGCCGGCGAGTGGCGAACCCCGGGCTCCGTGGCTGCTGGCCGAGCCGGCCCGCGCGGCGCAACATGGAGGATTCCTCTGAGCTCTGGAGCGGGAAAGGCTGCAACAAACTTTGGGATGCTCGGCCAGGAGCCTCAGGAGCTCCGGGCGGCTCTGTTCCTGCCTGCCGCACGGAGCGCAGGGAAGGTCCCTCTGCCACCAGGCGCTGGTTAAAGCGCCCTGAAAACTACAGCAAAATTAAAATGTTAAGGCGCGTGTAATCACTGCAGTCCTGTGAAAGGCTGTTCAGAAACGTGCAAAAGCCCTCTCCAAAGCCAGGAACGATTCCAATCCTCCTCAGCTGGCTATGGGGGCATCCCGAGGAACGTGCTGCACCGACCAATCCCGAATTTCGGGGCGGTTGCAAGTTGCTACAAGTTTTTTTCCTTCCACTTTCCTGTCCCTAAATCTGCTCATCTTTCACGGCCTTTGTGTCACCCTTAGCCCTCAGGAGGAATGTCCGTCCCTGCCCTCTCGGCTCGGCCCGGGTGCCCGGCGAGGTGCGCGTCCCGCGGCTGCCCTATTGCCTCGGCCCCGCCGCGGATGCGCAGCCTCCTCCCGCTGGTGTCCTCGCCTACACGCGTGCGTGGATTTATGCGTGTGGTGGCATTTGTGTTGGAACAGGTTCCCAAGCAGAGTTCTGCTTCCCGCAGCACAGCCTGCGGGGAGGATGCTGGCAGGTGGCACCTCAGCAGCTGAGCGGTTTCACCACACAAACAAACACGCGAGACAGTCCCCGGCCTCGCTGCGTGGGGAGGTTTGTGTAACAAACAGCGCTTACCTGGCTTTGCAAAAGGCGGCCCACACGCGCCAGCAGTGGAGGGTGATGGGCTCGTACTACTGCGCCGAGCTGGGACTAAGGGGTCTGAAATAAGTGAAACTTTCCGTAAACAGTAATTGAAGGAACTTTCTCAGTTCAGTTAGAAATAACTCTCGTGTGTGTGAGAGAAAAGCAGCAGATATACGTGCACACAGACACATGCACTGCGTTTACACATTCACAACTCTCAGTGCCAAAATGCTCAGGAAGTTGTGGAATAATTTGAGTGTTACTATATTCATTTTTAAAAGGAAATTAAAAAAGATCTATTGAACTTTCTAACAGACTATTTACAGGGGGAAGTGCAGATGCCTTCATGTGCGTCGGCTTCTTTGGGGGTCACAGCCTATTACAGAGAGCTGGAACCCGTAATTTAATGAAGTGTAACATTTCCAAACATAACGCATCAAATCGATGGCTGTACAGACTCCATCTACAAAGACTCAGCACACGAGGCTCAGCCCTAAGCTCGCACTTCCCGGCAGTTTTAAACCAAGGTACCCATTATTTATAAGTCACATAATTAGATAACCATCACTCCTGAACTTTCCATCAGCTAAGAATGTTTTATCTTTCACCACTGCACACTGCTTAGTGCTCTTCTTTGGTGTACATTTTCACTGCTCACTTCATTTCCTTACACCAAAACGGCACCAGCTGCCCAAGACACCCCTCCCGACGCCCGGCCCGAGCGGAGACAGCGACTGAGCCGCTAAAGGACCCTTGGAATTAACTGCTGGTTATGGGAACGGCCAAGGAGGATCAGTGAGGGAGTTTACCAAACTTGGAACAACTACCTCTTAGAAACCAGCGTGTTTTAACCGGGCTTTAACCTTATTCTCTCCCGAGAAGCGTGTTGATGTTTCGCCACTAGCTCACTGCAAACAAGGCAGGGAGCAGCGTGCGCCGAGGTGCCCGTGTGGCTGCTCTCCCTCGCTGTTCGCACCGGTTCACTGCTCTCCGGGGGTCAGCCCCGGGGACCGAGCGGCCACGGCCCCAGCTCCCGCCCGGCTCTGCCGCCGCCTCCCATTAGAACGGGGCAGAGGAGCTGACGGGGACCCACCTCGCCAGCTGAGTGCCCCCGGCCCCGCGGGAAGGGCTGGGCACCAGCGAACCGGGGCCTTTGGAGCCCCCGGCTGCGGGGCAGAGGCTGCCCGCGGGCCGGGAGCGGCTGCCAGGGGCGGGGGGGCCGGGCTGGCGGCTGGGGGCGAGCCCTGACAGCCGGAGGGGGCCCCACCTGCCCCAGGCAGCCCCCGCCGCCACGGGCGGATCGCGAGCTGCGGGAGCCCCGTGGAGGCGCCGCCGGCACCGGGCGTGAAGAACCCTGCGGCCCCGCGGCCGGTACCGTCGGGTACCCCCTGCCCTCTGTGCCAGGGCAGAGCCTCCCCTCCCGCCCCACGCCTCGGAGCCACCATCGAAATGCGGGAAGTACTTCGGTTTCTGTCGGCGAAGAACAAAGAAGGGGCAGCTTTCATTAAGGCTGGACCAGATGAATACAGATCTGACAAGTTTGTTTAAAAACCCCACTACCCACGCCCGAAAACGATACTGCGCTTCTGTAAAATACAAAGTGTTGTCAATAACCATTATAGCAGCGATAATGATCTGAGAAGAGAACAAAGACATTTTGTAATATCTACATAACTTTATTAGGGCAAAATTATTTTAAAATGCCTGTGAATTCCCAAACCTCCTGAACACAAATGAATAAAAGTTTTTCTTCGGGCTAAAAATCTTAGCTTGAATGTAAATTGTTTGGGTAAGTGAATTTACACAGCAGCAAAGTTTGTTTGTCTTAGTCCAGTAGCTTTGCTTTAACGAACCAGATGTTTTGTCTGTAAATTGTCCAGAGGACTTTTACAATTCTGACATGCAATGAGCCCCAGAAAATTAGAACTGGGATAGCTGTGTCCTTGCGATCAGGATCAAGCATTTCCACAAGCGCACGAAGAAAATAGGAAAGTATAAGCACGCCCAGTGTCTTAATATTTGTAAACCTTATTTTAAGCTATAGGTAATACTGTCCGAATCGATTCGCTTCCATCTGGAGTTGACAGTAATTCGGAACCCAGCCCCAGATACCAGAAATATATACCCCCAAGAAAAACCCCAACCACAGTGGGGAGGGGTGGGGCTGGAAACTTCGGCCGAGGAAGCCGTAGGGCGCTGAGAGGGACGGAGCGGAGCGGGCCGGCCCCGTTCGGAGTCCCGCACAGCTGCACCGGAGCGAGCCCCCGCAGCCCACGCGGGTCCCGCAGCCGGGAAGTGCCCGCGGCGGGCGCTCCCTCCGTCCCCTCGCGGCGACGGACGGCGGCAGCCGTCCCCTCCGTCCCCTCGCGGGGTCCTGCGGAGACGAAGTCCCCCCGCCCCTCCGGGTGCCAAGAAGTTCCCAATTAAACTCGTCCCGGCCGCGGCTCTGCGGGATGGTGCTGCCGCCGCCGCCCTCCCCACGGAGAGCCAGCCCCCGGCGCGTCCCTTCGGCCAGGGAAAGGCTGCGGATCCCGAGCTGTCCCGGCTCTCCCTCGTTCCAGCTGGGTTTCCCCGGGGTTGAGCCCCGCTCGGCCCGGCCAGCGCCCGCCTCGGCGCCCTAGGCACTCGCCGCGGTCCCAGGGGCCGCGCCCTTTGGCGATGATGCTGCTAAAATAAGATCTATCGGCGCGACTCAGTCCCCTTCAACTATCACATTTTCCTTCCCCCTTGAAAGGACTTAAGGTCTCTGAAGAAATAAGCGGCGGCTGCTTTGAAGGAAATAAGCGATACCATTCAGAGCTACTGTAGCGTAATGCATTCACTGGGGCAGTAGGAAAACCTTTTATGAAAAATAGTTACAGATCCTGGAACTCCACCACATGTGACAACAAAGGCTGTTGTCTCAGCAGAAGGGCTTTAGCTAATTTTACCTACACAAAGTTTTACTGGCTGCAGGCTTTGGGAACGCCTTTGTGGAGCCTGGCAGCGATCCTCAGGGCTGGCTAATGTGAAAGGCATTTGGAGGAGCCCGGGAAAGGGATTCCCCTCTTACTTCTCGCATCACCTCAAAGTTCCCATCGCACAGCTGACACGGTTACTACTCCGCTGACCGCCTGTGACTGAAAGCAATGAAGATTTTGTTGTGCACAGATACACTTAAAGAAAAATACTTGAAGTGGGAATTTGAGAAAGCTTAAATCCGAGCAAAAAAATTCCTTCTTTTCATAGAAACTTTTCCCAGACGGGTCTTCAGTGTTTTGCACATAGCACTGGCACTAAACCATGGAAGTTTCTCTCTTAGAGGTTGCCCATCTGCTGGTAGCGCACCTCGACCCGGAGGCGGGCCCGCTCCGGGTCTCACTGACTGCTGAGGGAAGGGAAGCGCTACAGCCGCCCTCGGCCGCCCCCAACGCGCGGACGGAGCTCGGTCCCCCCAGGGGATGCGCATCGGGCCGAGGCTAACGACCGGCTCCGGACGGCGTGGCCGCTCCTGCAGCCCCGGGCCGCCTCCTCCTCCTCCCCTGCAGCCCCGCGCTCTGACCCCCAGCGGGGCCGTGCGGGCCACCAGGCACAGACACAAACACGGACCAGGCGGGGCCGCCGGGTCGTAAATCCCAAATCCCCAATCCCTACTCCTCCGCGTGCCCGGTGGCCGCCGCTCAGGGGGACTGCACTGAGTTTACTGCACACGCGGAGCGCGGGGCCCGGGGGTTGCGGGCCGTATACTGAGGCCAACAAGGTGTGCGGCACCCGGCATCCCCCACCCTCAGCCCTTCGCCCAGAAGAATTACTGGAAAGATCAGAGATCCGCTTTCCGGGCGCACCAAGCAGGCCCCGAGCCCCGTGAGGGCGGCAGCCGCCCCGCTCCTGTCCCGCACCCCGGGGATGGTCCCGGGCACTTGTCCCCTCCCGGGCGGCCCTCGGCGAGCAGGAGCCGCGGCCCCGCCGTGTGCGGGGCAGCGCGGGACTGGAGCCGCAGCGTTTTACTCCCCGTCTGGTCACCGGGGTTTGCACCGCCCGGGTCAGGTGAAACGTGAAAACTAGGAAAATCTGACACCACCACTGATTCCCTCCCTTTGTTCTCCTCTGTACACAATGGAGAGGAAGAAACGCGACTTTAAAATTGCAATTAACCAGCTTTAGGGCAGGTTTCTGTCGTTGGGTATTTATTTCTATCAAATCTCATTTCTTCTCTGAAAAAGCACTTCTAATTGTCAAATAAAATAGACGACATAAAATAGCTTGTATCCTTCTGTAGTAAGAGTTACTTAAATTATGACTGGATGTGCGTAAACAGACATCTGATAGATCCCCACTGATTTTGGTCAGGTTCTGAAAGAACGGCTATTCTTTCTAATGTTTTAAAAGTATTAACTTCCTTTCAAACATTCTTTAACCTTTAATGTTTTGTAACTTGATGAAAAGGTCACTTTGTTCGGAGTGGATGCATCTGCTCCATAATTGTTCTAATATCAGGCAGAGCTCCATCTTAACACTACATTCTTTTATGAGGATTTTTTTTCCTAATATACCATTGTTAAGGTTACCATGAGTAATTGTTTTAAAGGCAAAGAGCTCCAGACCAAAGGATGATCACACTTTATTTAATTTCACTAGCTTCAGATGTTTAGAGCTGTATTCAGCAGATGACATTAGCTGAGCTCTGAGAAGAATAACCTGAACCACTTCTCCCCGCTTGTGGAGGCCTGAGGTAGAACAGGAGGCCTGAGGTAGAACAGGCTGGATTTATAGGCAGAGCTGCATAACAAGATAGCACAAAATACTGATTAATACTACCAAGTTTGATCCAAGTATGTGGAAGTACTTTACAAAGGGGTTTACGTTGGGAAGCTGAGATGCAGATAGGTTAAGACCTAAAGGCAAAGGGATGCTGGAGATCCAGAGACCAATGGACATCAGTGTCTCAAGAATCAGCCTCAAAAAGCAATTTGTTGGTAGAAACATTACTAATCTAATTATATTTCAGACTCCTTGCTGTGAAGGCAACAGAAGCTTTTCGACACGTGTAAATCAATATTTATCATTAGGAGCAATAATATTTTGAATCTGCAGATTTAGCCAGTTTTGGTATAGAGAACCTGTGTTTATTCCTGTGTAAAAGACTAGGAGATGAATGTATTCATTGCCACACAGACTGAGAATTTCCACCACAGGGGCAGCTTATGGCTACAGGTCTATGGGCAAACATCACTTATTCACAGCACTGTACATGCTTTGCAAAAGCAGCAATGATACCTGACTGCATATTGGAGATTAGAGCAAGAACCTTAAATTGATACAATTAATCCCTCTAAAATACAACCGGATTTTCTAATTCTTACACAATTCAAACATCCAGAGAATTTGTTTAATTAAACTTGTCTATACCTTTTTTTTGAGATTTTCTAAAAACCCAAAGAAGTGAGCTAATTATATTGCTTACTATTCTAATATGCACTTTTTAATTTTTTTAAATACCACACTTTTCTAGCCATGCCAGTCTCTTGAGGACCAGTTCCTCATTTATAAGGAGGTCCCCAATGGGAGTTAAAAAGAGGCTATTTCATAAGAAGAAAATATATTCTGAAAGAGCCATACAAAGATAACCCTACATCATATATATCAGTATGGAGACTGGAATACATATTCCAATGATGCAAATCTTCCCTTGCAATAATTTGCTCGTTAGTGTTAATGAAAGCCCAGATACTGATGTCTATGTATTTGTTCTTCTATTTTTCACCACACTAATGTTTTTAACTAAAATTATTTTTAAAATTTGCTTTATTTAATGAATTTAAAGGTCAATCCTGTTTCTTTCCGTATGCAAATCCCATTAATAGTAGAGGTTTGATATTAATGGGAGTTAATAGAGTAGATAGCCCCTTCACACAAGAAACCCGGCAAGAGAACAAAATAATATCAAGATAATTTCAGTCAATTTGTTGCTTCTTTCTCCCCTTTGAGGAACCAAATATTAAGGCAACCATACCTTGCAAACAGGAGTGATGGCCAGAGTAGAGACAAAATGTGAAGGGGCATATAGTCCCACAGCAGCTGGAGCCTACTGCCACCCCCTCCTTCTCACCAGCCACTCATGCCTGCAGGAACCAGGCAAGACACAAGATACCACTGCCAAAAGATCCTTTCCTATCCTCCTAAAGAGGGAAGAGGCAAATTCTGCTCCATTCAGAGGCCAACAGCCTCCACCTGGGAGACCACAGCTGCTACTCAAAGAAAAACAGGAGCTGCTGGCATTGATGAAAGATTAAGTCAAGTTACTGCCTCTTTGGTTCTGTTAGTTTCATAGTTTAACTCTTTGAGTCACTGTCTTTCTACCTATATTTGCTAGAGCAGGACTCACAAAGGTCTTGATAGTATTTTTTTTAACTATAGCTGTTGGTGTTACAATAACATCACTGATATACCTATGGAGGTGGAGTTGGGGAAAGAGGAATAAGGTCATTGTTTTCATCTTCTATCCCTGTAGGAAAACAGTCCCAGTGCTCATGAGTGAGAAACAACCCTGTCTACCCTAACTTCTGCAATAAAACTATCTGCAGTGCCTTTCAAACAGATAAATCCAGATACCAAACAGCCAAGTGTCATTAGTCCAGAGCAGCTTCTTCCTCGGTAAGAAATAATGAATACCTGGTGCAGTCCCTGGCCAGGCCAGCCCGAGCATGTCTCCTGCAGCTCAGTCTCTGTTTCTTTAGGGCAGGCTGAAGCAATGTGATTGAAAGACCTGGAGAAAGGGATGAGTCATGGGCCACGGAGAGGTGTTAATTTATCTCTTATCAAAGGGCACTAACCCTCCCCATCTGAACACCTGGGAATCTTGCGAGGAAACCCATCCTTACTACAGCCTCCCTCCTACTTGCCACTCCTGAACTGAAAAAGATTTCCCAATACCCTTTCTTAATATGCACCTAATGACAATAGTGTACTACACTCCCAAACAGTGCAAGGCCTTTCACAATATCCTTCCCCAAACTCTTAAGACTCAGTTTTTTTAGGGAAATCAAGTTTTGTTTCCTTAAATTGACTTTATTTTTCCCACTGTTTATACCAAAGGGATTTTTATTTTTCTTAATTCCTGAACCTGGAGCCTGGTTTTATCCTTTGAAAAAGGTTGTGTATAAAACCTCTAAAGAGTCCCTGGGAGTTGTGGATGGAGCCCTGCATTGGTCTTGGTCTGTCCAGCTTCCGAGCTGCAGAGAGACAGAGTGATAACATGGACCACACTCTTGTGGCCCTAAACCACACAGAGCTGCAGCTTTGATGGGTGGATACATTGAACAAATCCTTGTCATTCCTTTTGGCTCATGGGATGTTGGAAAGTCCCTCTGAAACAGCAGCTGTGGGCAGTGACAGCCCTTGTGACACACGCAGCCTCCATCTCTCAGATAGTGTTTCTGGCTCTTTGCAGACCAAAGCAGATAATATCATATCATACCAGGGCTTACATTAAGGTCACCTTTGCTTTCACAGCCCTGATGTGGCCATAGATTTGGCATGGGTAGGAAGCACACTGAGATAAAAGGCATCAGGTTTCTGAGGAAGCAAGGCCTTGTTCACTGGCCTGTGGTTTGGATTTTAGCTGAGACATACTCAGAACCCCCCTTGGCTTCTGGGCAAATAGGACAGCACAGAACTGGGTCTGGTGTTTGAAGTGCATGACAAAATAAGACTTACCCTGCTTATGTTTTGGGGAGGTAAGTGCTGATTGCTACAAACATTCTATTTCCAGCCAAACACTCCAATTGCCCAGTTAACTCTTCCAGGCTGCAAGTTTGCACTTTTACAAAATGTTGGGTATAAATTACTTCCACAAACAGGAGTCTGGACTCAACAGAACAACACAGTTGTCTGTTAGAGCAAATCTGGCATTCCCAGATTCAAATCTGCTACAGGCATTCTGGATTTTAATTAATATATTGTTTCATATGTGTGAGTATTTCACGAGTTTTTTTGTTTTCACACACTGCATTTTTAGCTTAAACAAAGTGTATTGTCTGTATTGTTCTCAAAGCAATTGAATAAATATCACCGAGTCTATAGATCTGGTCACCTTTCCAGTGAACAGCACAGCAGTCATGCTTCACAGGAAAGGGGTAACATCCTCCAGTGCAGCTGATAAGAGCAACAATTTACAAAGCAAGAGATCCGTTATGCAGTGAAAGCTTTATTACCATGACTCGATGTTACATCTACAACACATAAGGGTTAATCATTGCAGCAGTTTGCAGCTGGTTTGTGCTCTCAGGGGAGTCATAGCAATAGACTTCTGTGTGTAAGACAAGGTCAGCCCTGCTCTCCTGGGGTCAGCAGGCCATGTGATAACATAGCTCCGAAACTTCAGCTCCGAGCAGACACAGGTGCCAAACCCATTTTGTGGTCTGTTGTAGAGCGCTTCTTGTGGTTTTTATTCTCCTCAACAAAAACACATCCATAGCTCTGTGGTACATAATTGGATGGCGGGTTCTCGGAGCTACCCATCAGTGAGAGTTTTCTGTGGCAGCAGTGGCTTCAGGAGTTTGCTGGGTACATGTAACATTTCACGGGAGACTTATTCTTAGTGGACTGAGAAAACAGAGCAGTCAATGCTGAGTTTAAGGGCCAAATCCTCTGTAATTTGTTCAGTCTCTTGGTATAAAATGCTCAAGTGAGTAAAGTGAGCAGAATTGGACTGTAATATTTTATTAATATTTATCTTCTACTGTTACAAGACACAACAATAATCAAATAAGAGAAACTTTAATCCTCAAATGCAGCTTTAATCTTCAAATTGGTTAGCTTATCAAAGGGCTAACATTTATTTTCAAAGACAAGCTGCTTGGAATGATCAGCTGAAATAGAAACCTATAAGTGAAAGGATGTAAGTTTATTGGGCAGTGTTGTCTATATTTATAGTTTCTGCTCAAGCCGTATTTCTGTTTTTATATGCATGTGTCTGAAATTAATATATGGTAAACTTCACCAACAGTTTTAAGAGATCCTAAAATATAATAAAATCAATAAATGATGTTCTGGCATAAATGTTTCTGTAGCTGAGGGTGGTCAGGTTCAAAGGGCAACATCTGACCATTTCTCTTTCCCACCCTGCTGCGGAGTAAGACCCTCCCCTCAACTTCAAATCACTGGGGAGAGGGTAATTTAAGCTATACTTGATGTACCCTATACATCACTGTCTTCAGGACCAGGTTTAAAATTAAACTCTGATGTACAAAGTTAAACAAAAATGAGATAAAAATTGGCAGGGGTTGAAGAGGGTCAAAGTAGTCAAAACACAAGGTAGACTATTGCTTCTTTTGATTTATGTTATTCTGTGCACTAGAAAAAAATAAAATTATAGCTCTTGTGGAGACT
Source organism: Pithys albifrons albifrons (assembly GCF_047495875.1). NCBI lineage: Eukaryota > Metazoa > Chordata > Aves > Passeriformes > Thamnophilidae > Pithys > Pithys albifrons. The sequence continues at coordinate 6,376,696 of NC_092469.1, read as the reverse complement.
TTTTTCATTGAGAATAACGCCTTCCTAATTTGTTTTCTATAGACTTACAGGCATTTGCTCTGAGACTTGGAAGCATTTTTTTACTTATTTATTTGTTTATTTCGGCAGAGGCAGAATATCCCTAACTGTTGGCAGAATATTCAAATTATCATGTGATGCAACCTTTGTTACTCAACAGCAAGTGAAGAAGAAGAGGATTTCACCTTCCATTAGTGGTTATCTTACAACGCACACATCTCTAACCTTGTATGCCTGTAGAGTTTTGCTTTCAGGCAAGTCTTTTAAAACACAATGTGCTACAGTTACATTTGGTAGCAGAAAGAAAGAGTTCAATGAATGTTTTCTTTTGCATGTTTTACATGCACATAATGCAGTTACCCTCCAGAAATTCAGTACAGGAAAGATGCCAAACAGCAGATTCTTTTGAAACCAATTCAAGAAAATCCTTGCAGGAAGTAAATCTTTTATGATGCAGTCAACTTTTCCACATATTGCCATTTACATGGTTAGTATGTGGACTGCAGGCAAAATAATTTGGAATTGTAATCTTAATTTTCTATAATATGATAATGAAATCAACCCCTATCCACTAGAATCAAATGAATCTCTCTCTGCCACTCCAGTGGGAGGAATAAAAGGGTTCTACTGGCTAAACTGCCAGGCTAATAGGAAAATGAAGGAAAATCAGGTCCTTGGATGGCTAGCAAATAAAAACTGCTTATTTTAAACATAATGGTGGACATTTACAGATCGTGAAATGTTTTAAAAACTGATTGAGCAAGCTTTTTCCAAAGGTTTTTAATTGTCATACTTGAAAGTCCTATTGACTTCATATGGATTACAGCTAAGTGTAGGCATGTTCTTGGGCTGTACAAGGACATGAGACAGCAAAGGCCTCTAAACTCTGAAAATGTCTGAACTTGATTAAAAACCTAATAGGAGAAAAATGTATGCTGTGCAGATAACTATAAAAAAAAAGCTTTTATAGCACTGCTTCATTAATACTGACAATGATGATTCTTTGTTGTTATTAATCCAGTGAGGACCTGTTTGCCGTTTACTATTCAGATTTTAGTCTTTCCCTAGAAGTCCAAGTGATGCAATGTGTAAAATGCACTTTGTATGTGTGATGGCACAGAACTGACCTGCATATATGCCTTTAGTATACATAATTTGGCAAGCATTTATGTCCTAATTAATAAATGCAATTCTTCACAAATGCCTGGTTGGAAAGCTTAAGTGCAGTAGTACACAAATAGCAGGTTGTTTAAACAGATACAGCTAGGAAAGGGCAAGATCAAATGTTGCAATGAGTCTTCTGGTTGTGATCTACTCTATCCTCTGGATCAAACAGCTGGACAATATTTTCTTGTATCACTGATTAAGGCATTTTTAATATCTTATTTTTGTTTAAAACTCTTGTGATGTCTCAGAAGATGTATTCTGCAGCTATAGGTGATCACATGTAACAAAGAGCAGAGCAAAGAGCTAGTTGGTTAGGCTATTAACATCCAAAAATTTTCCTATGTCCATTACACTTTGGGAATCAGGAGAAACTATGAATTAAGGAGATGATCACAGAGGTCACAAGAAATTGCTGCAGTATTCACAAAGCATGTAAATGCTATGAGAGCTGCAGGATCTTACAATGAAGGTTCAGAACAAATGCAAGAGCCACTCTGAGACTGGTAGCTGCTCAGAAATCAGAAAAAGAGCAAAAACGTAAGAGAAATCCAAAAAGCAACATTTTCTCAGCTGTTAAAAATACCTGTAACCAGTTCAAATCACATGCTTAGCATGAGTGATATCTCTTCCTGATTTGTCCATGCAGCAATTAGGAGCTGCTCTCTAGGAGAGGTGCATGGCACAGAAAATGAACTGATTGATTCCTCCTTGCACCGAGGAGTTGATTAGGGGTAACTGATCTGTTTATTGATGTTACACTGAGTGTGTTACTGCTCACAATCATCCAGTACTTGGATGTATTGAGGGTGCCCGAGAGTGCCTGCTTAGGAAGGGTCTAATTCAGAGCTCATCACATTCAGATTTCCACTGACTGCACAGGATTCTGGATGAGGCCTTTTCCATCCACCTGCCTGGAAGGGAGATTTCCATTCCAGGGCAGCTCTGAAAGGCTGGATGTCTTATGCTGCCCATTTTTAGTGCTTTGTATTGTTCTAGAATTGACATGTACAAATTCTCTGTACTGTTTATTAATGACATTTCTGCAGTCCCTGTCTTTACCAAGGAAGGAAATTGTACCTGAACTTTCCTGAGTGTGTTCAGATTTACAGTACTTTGCTCAGGCACTTGCAAAGGTATCGTGCTCCAAGCAAAGATAAAGAACCAAGTCTATAATTTAATAACCCCCTTCTGACTAATTAGCATTCGTTCAATGAATGAAGGGTTTGCAGAGGTCCAGTCAGAGGCCTAAGCACCATTTAAGTCCAGCTTATTCCTCAAGGCACCTCTGAACTGAATTGGGCCTCATTTTATTAAATTACAATGGAAAGACTACCATGTCAAGTATACTAAAGCTGAAAGACCCAACCTCCCAGGACCTCACACAGATAAGTAATCATCACTTATGCTAATAGCACATTTGACTTCCGTGGGATGACACATGAGGATGGACTACTTACTTGACTAAGATTAGTAAGAACAGGCATGTTACACAGAACAAATGACTTCTAAATATCCAGCTGCAGCAAAGTGCTGACTCCCATCAGTGAGTGTTGCGAGGGTGAATGAAGGGCAGGATATGATCTCTACAAACCTCGCTGAATAGTATTATTGAACTGGTGACAGTTTTGCAGATTTCTAACCCATAATAAACCTCAGCTCAGAGACACACTTCTCTGCACTGTTTCCCTGCTCTGCTTTCCTTTTTTTTTTTTTTGCCATAATCAAACAATCCATTTAAATGATTTTTTTTCCACTCCTTCTTCTTTAATGTTTGCAAATTAATTTTGTGGGTTTGAAAGGTATTTAAGTAACAGCCACAAAGCCACAACCTCTCCTGTCTACCTGCAAAGCAGACTACTTGGTAGCATCTCTACACTGCCCTGCCAAGGTTCCTCCCCTCTGCTCTGCTGGGATCAGTGCAGTCTCCATGCTCATTTAGTCTTGGCTTCTCCCTTCAAAGCTGACAATAAGGGCATCATACAGGGTATACCATTCCAGTGATTATGTCTGATAAAAGGCCTAATTCTTAGGCCTCTGTTTAAGACAGTTTTGTTTCACACAGCTCACAGAAACAGATTTTGGCCCTTATGGTCTATAAAGCCTTTGAACCGGCACTCCAGGAAGGAAAAAATCTTTATGTGTAACCTTAGTTTCACATAATTGTTCTTGAATTCACTGAAATCCAAGGGTTTTTTCCTATTTTGTTTCCATTAATTTAAAAAGTATTTTGTTGCCCTCACTGTTTTTTCCATCCTGACCAGACTTTTAAATTTTTTTTTTTTTTTGAGAAGCTTTTTCTGAAAGTAATGTAGTAGCAATCACTGATGACTGGCTTCTAGGGATTTTATGAATTCAAGGTTAATTTGTTCCTAAGAGCTGGAAAAGCCATAAATGGTGAAAAATACTTCAAGACATGCATAGTAACTGGCATAAATATTGTATCCAAAACCAAAATCCCAAACACTACAACCTGTTTACCAAGGGACTCTTAAATCCAGTTTTATTTCACCTATAATGTAGAGTCTGTATAAATGCCACAAAGTCAAAGAACATAAGTATTACATCATTAGTAACATTCTTAATTGAGTATTTTCCTGTTTCTTGGGGGCTTCAAACTCAACTGTAATGATTGTTCCATGTGTGTGTACCAGGGTGTTTTGCCAATCACAGAAGTGAAACAAAAATGCCCTGATTTCTACAACTTTGCTTTCATTACACTGTAAAGCACTAAAAGGAGAAACAGTTTCCTGAAGAACTCCTCCATAGCAGGCCCTTGAAAAAGATGACTGTTTCTAATAAGCAACAGCTGTCGTTGTGGTTTTACTAGTCAAATGATTCATGTCTTTTGCTCAGAAATGATAAGTGGAACAAATGTTTACTTAGATATGTAACAGAGGAACAATTGAAAAATAGTAGACTGTCAAATAGAAATATTTTCCTGTTATGTGATCCTTGACAATTAGTCTGAGCTGGTTTTTAGTCAAAAGGCATCATTATAGTAGTGCAGTTAGAATGGTGAAGAATTTAGCTCACAGAATTCTGCAAACCAAATTCAGCAGGCTGGTGTGTGAAGGTCTGCAGCAACCCACCAGATTTGAGGGGGCACAAGCACCTCTGTAAAAACTCCTACATCCCCCATGCCCCAGATCCTGGTAGTCTCCCGTCCTATATTTAGTCATCTTCAAAAGGCAGACAGTGAACTTACCATTTCCTCTCATTTCTGCTGTCTTCAGGGAATACCAAAGTGCTGCTCTGCTGCCTGGTCTTTAGTGAATATCCTCCATTGGCTGTTGCTTCTCTGGGATCTTACAGGGCCTTCTGGGAGCAGCAAAGTTTCTAATGCAGGAGACTCCAGGCTCTGGCCAAGGACAAAAAGATTACGTTACCCTTTGGATGCTTGGAAGGAGAACCTAACAGAGCCTTGATGTATCTCTTCTGAGCCTGGAAGCTGCTGCTGCAGTCAGAGAGATTTGACACCCCTGTGGCATCGCAGGGCTTGAGGTACATTTCTGTTAAGTGCCAGAAGAAGCTGTGGCAAACTCCTATGAGCCTAAGACAGCATAAAAAAGATGGTATTGTCTACCTTTGAAGGGAGGTCTGGGAGGCAAATGAGGATGGAGAAGGCCAAGGGAGCTTTGGGATGCTCAGTGTGCAAATGAAACCAGTGTACATCTATAACTTACTCAAACTCGCAGGGATGCTTGCTGTATAAAAGTGTTTAAATCCACCTTTATTTTGCATAGTTTCTGGATTTTGTTGCATTTTCAGAACTCTCTCTTCAATATCAATGTATGACACTTCACTGCACTGTATGGAAAGATTGTCAGAGCCTTGGTTTTCCATCTGTTAAAAGGGGGTAATATTTCCTTTCTCCCAGCCTTTATTCAGCCTACAAGGCTCCTGGGACTAGAATTCTTTTATTGCATGTTTCTGTATTGTCTCGTACAACAAGACCCTGATCTCAGCTGAAGTCTGTAAGTATCTCAGAAATATAAATAGATAATAATAAAAAGATGATTTTGACACAAAATGGAGTTTTATATTCTGGAGAGTGAAATAAAATATGTACTAAAGTCTACTAAAGTGTAACCATGAGATCAAATGATAAAATTCTTCTGGCAACAAAGAGTTGACACAAATTTGTGAGATTAAACTGAACCAACTCAACAGAGGCTTGTTCTGGTGGTTTATTCATATAAAGTATATGAAAAAAGTAAGTGAGATGATCAAATTACCCTCACAGCATGGATTTTGACATGGATGTAGACTAACTGAGTCACCAGAGGACTGAGCAGGTGCGTGGTTCTAATTATACCCTCAGTCTTGTGAGGAAGGAGCAAACTTCCCAGTTGCTTCCCTGGTGGAGATAAGGTGTTATCAGCCATCAGCAAATGAGAGGGGAGAACAAGGACAAGGCACCTGATGGGAGAAAGAGGAGGAAGGGAGGGGGCAAAGAGAGCATATTCATAATGCTACTCATCCTTTAAAAATGAATACACACATCTACTCTGAGCCATTTGGATGCCACTTCTAGTACTCATTTGTTGTGTCTCTGAGTAACCCCTCTTATGGTGAGGCAGACAAAATTCCTTTTTAACATTTTCTCTGTTATGGGCTTGTAGTGAGTTATCTGGATAAATATAATGATTTATTTGTTTATTAATTAATCAGCAACAGCCACACTAGGAGTTACAATCCAAACAGTCCCCCACACAGGTTTTTATCACCATATACTATACCCCTAGGGAAATACACATCTTTTTTTCACGAGTATAAATGGACATTTCTATAAATTGCAACTACTTGGGTGCATGTAATATGCAATATTATTCATCTTTGTATTCCAGGTGAATCCAGACTAGACTACCAGCCTCTAGGGGAGTCTGCTTCATATAATTATCAGCATTCAAAGAATGATTGTAGATGTTGTAGCTTAACAGCAGGTGAATGGTCCTTATCTGAATATTAAATAAAGTGCAACTGGATTTCTGGGTTATCTCTGGCTAAATGTTTGCAAAGTTATTAGTGAAAGCATGCAGCTATAATCCCCACCACTCTTCTTCTTAAAAAGGATTTCCACTTTTGTTTTTAATTCCTTTACAGGATGGATTGTTCATCTCCCATTCCTATAAACACAATCTTGTCCCTTGATTGGACTACCAGAAACATCAAGGAAGCTGCATTGTAAGTAGTACCTACACTTTTTATTTTTTTTCAATCCTAAACAACAAAAGAAACTAGAGAAGAGTGACAAAGAGAAAGATTTATTATTTCCTCTAAGGACTATCAGGGCTCTGAGTGTTGGGAAAAAGCTCTGTAGTAAACTGCTCCTTTGTCCTCCTAAGTTCTGGGAACTTTAGCCCTATATTCACTTTCCTTATTGCATGATCCAAGAGAAGTTATATGTATTTATTTAGTAAAAACTTTTTATTATTGTTTTAAAAGGGTGGATTTGAACACTGTTTTAGTAGCGTGATAGTGGATGTTACATAGAATATAGCAGATAGTAGTTATGAGAAAATTAATAGAACAAAGAAAAAGGAACAACCCCCCCCCACTCCCCCCACCCCCACTCTCTGAGCAGAAGGGACAGACCAGACCCAGCACAGATAAATTACTGAAGATGCAGAAAGAGGAATTACCATGGGACTATATAACATAAGACTTTTGAGGCACTAGATGTGAAGAACACATTAGTCCTACATTTTGAAGGGGAATTTTCAAGACAGACATACTCCACAAGGTAACTAGGCCAGGACATCCCCTGCATCCTTTGCCAGGCACCACAGAACCTTTACACCCACCTCAGCCTGGGCCCATCTGTGGCAATGCATGTTATCACACCTGTAGATATTTTATTTTAACTGAATATAAACTGAATATATAATAGAACACTAAATTAAATATTATTTAGCTGAATATTAAAACCCAAACACAACCTCTGCAAAATGGTACCATCACCACAGTAAGCTATACACTATTTGTACATGGATTCCCATTTACTCTGAGCTGTAACACATGCTGAGCTTTCAGCATGGCATAGCCGACCATCTTTAGTTTTCAAGCATAGTACCTCTCATTGCTGCTGCTTCAGGCTTCTGCAGACTCAGGCAGATGTTACTACACCCATCTACAAGGCTTTCTGCTCATCTTTGCAGAACTGTAGGGTAGAAACACTTTTTCAAAAAGGGAGGAGGGAACAATGTTCAGTACAATTCTGTGTTTAGCTCTGAATTATCCAATAAGCCCCACAGTCTCAGGGATAAGGGAATGAATACAAGGCACTCTGCTTCTATGTGCCAAAGTCCTGTTTCCTTCCACAACAAGAAATGGGGAGGGCTTTTTCTAGCATATGAGCACTTCTCTGTGTTTTCACTTAGGTAAGAATGTAAAGCTCATGACTTTTGGAAATGTGCTGATTCAAACTCCTCCATCAAGAAATGGGCATCCTGTAGCGCTCTAACTTTTCTGGCTTTGTTCCTCAGGACACCTCCAGTGGATGTGGATGTGGGCTCATTCTGGACTTTATACCCACACTACCATTGCAGGAATTCAGGAAACCTGGCCTAGAGGTGTGAGGTTTTTTCCAGTCCCATTTTCCTAACTATGTTTATACAAAAGTGAACTGCACAATAATTGCAGTATCAGCTCTAGTATTTCTGTTTTCATAGAGTTAAAAAGAAAGAAAGAAAAGAAATCAAAATAACAATGCTTTTGGTTGAGCTTGTAGTGGAGGTTGTTTTCTTTAACAGGGAAGAGCTCTGCACATTTAGGGAGGAGTCTTTAGTTATCATTTTGTCACTCACTCTTCCAGGACCAGAGGGGCTATTTTGAGTGGAACAACAAAAATTAACAACTGTTTTCTATTTGGCATTTTTATAAATACTGAAAAAACACCCAAACCAACCAACAACTCTACACAGTTTAGAACCCAAATTTTCATTCTTAAGTGTGAGTCACCTGCAGTCACTGGTATTAGTTCTGATTTAATCTTAAACATGTCCATTTTCTAATGACACTTTTTAGCAATACCTCATCTCATGTTATTTGCATTCATTACTATTTTTATAATCTCTTGAAGCACTTTAACACCTCCTGATTTAAAAGAAAGCTCTTTAAGAGGCCATTTGCACCTAGAAGCCAGCGGACGAATCCAAACCCATCTGAAGCTGGTGGAAATTTTGACACTTATTTCAATGGTGAAATCATAATTTGGTCGAAGTGTACAGTAAAGCAGAAGATGATTTGCTTAGGGAGTGATGAGGGTTGGCTTTGCCCCTGTCATCAACCACATGCTGACTGATTTCAGAATGAAACTTGGACCTCCTTACAGAAGCAATCAGTCATGAGACTGGATGCCCCTGTTTCAGATAAGCTAAGTAGTGGGACAAACATGGGAATATAATGGGACAGCAAAAAAATAGTGGGTTTTGGAGACTTTGAGAATCTCTCATGTTTCTGTATATCTTCAAAAAACCTAAAGCAGTCTGTTTATCCAGTATATGGCTCTTCTATAGCTGATTGACTGAGGCTGTGGTTCCTGACTGACATTGTGGTCTTTCTTCATAACTTTCACCAATTTCAGAGACAATATTTACATGCAGGAGGGCTGAACAGAACAGCCAGAATACATGCTAGCTGTAATCTGAGAGTGACATACATGCTTTCCATCACAGATACAGACTCTTGACCACTGCCCCAGCAGGTACTGGCAGATCTCCTAAGCAGATTTGAAATATATACAGACTAAAACTCCCCCAGCAACACAGGCCTAGTTTCAAGCACTATGGTAAATAGTGTAGTACACATTTTACATTTGTACAATATTTATATTAGGAACATGGTTGCTTCTAAGTCTAAGTCTACTTCTCTGTCAGATTCTAAGAGCAGACTGTGAAGACAGAACCTGTGCTTGGCTGTGGTCTAGCACTGAGGTGCAGTAATAACACCTTTTCAGTTCCCCTTGAGCAGAGGTCCCTGTGGGCACAGAGCTGGTGCTCTGCCACCTCTGCCCTGCCTCTCTGCTTGAGCAGGAAATGCAGCATGGGAAGACTGACTCCATTCCGGATTGAAAGCCACCAGCCACCCCCACAGAGCCACAGTCAACCCCTAAAAACTGCAGTAACTTTCATAACACGAAGGAGTGAGCCCTGACCCAAAGCCCTGGTTGCTGGTGAACCCTGGACTGCTATTGAGTATGCACCCAAATGTTCGTAGCCCTCAGCCTTTCCATACGGCAGAAGGAGGCCCACAGCAGGTAAATGACTATGAGCCATAGACACATTCCTATATAGGAGAGGGTGTGAGTTATACAAATATCTACTCTATAGATCTGGTATGTGGCTTTGAAGAAAAACAAAAAAGCCACTTAAAAATTTGTTCCAAATTTGGCCACAGTATAGTTTTGTTAGTTCAAAGAAATGAAGCTAACTTTATTGTTATTTGTGTTTGGATCAAAGAAAACTATGAAAATAAACATTAGACAGAATGATAATCAACACTGGAAAAGAAATGTTTACTAAAGATTTTCTTCTGTGTTCTCTTACCAGCATTAATAATATTTTCTTTCTCTAAAGTTTTCTTGCTTCCTTCAAAGAGATTGATTTCAGCAGAAAGAACAAACATATGCAAATAAACTGAATGATGTTATACCCCCTGCCCCTATCCCCCCAAACTGCATCAGATAATTCCATATTGTTAGTCTGCATTACATTTTTATCAGTTTTTTGTCTTAATCAGATATGAAGCTCTTGTAGTACATCTCTAGAACTGGGCTGTGACCCTGATGTGACTGCAGCACAGAAGCAGCCTTAACCCTGCTGTAATCTAATAGTTCAAATTTAACAGATTTGTTTTTTCAGTGGAAATAATGGCTTCCTGTCACAAAACAGAGACACAGATTACATACCTGATAAATGGCTTTGGCATGATTTTTCCATGTAACACACAATTAACAGTGCTTTTCATAAGATTCATGGCTTAAGGATTTGGTGAAAGTATAAATAAGTTCATTACTATGCCTTTTCTTAAAAAAAGCCACTCTACATTACTGCTAGTGCTGTAAAAACAAGTATTACTTTGCTTAGAAAAAGCTCACCTATGCTTTCAAGTATTAATTTATCCTCAACACATTATACTGAAATTATTACCACAGAGTGCTGATGTATTTTTTTCATGAGGCATATAATTATAATTGATAACTCAAAATGGAAATGGGATAATTTTGATTTTATAAGCTACCACCCATACAGATACTGAAAATATCCACATTATTGCTATAATTGTTTTTTGTCATGCCATAATCCCCTAAACATTATCAACTAATTAATAGCTAAACAATACATAAGGAGATACACAATTCTTCTATGGACAGAATTACATATTGTGAAGGAGTTTATTATCTGTAGTTTGGTTTTGAAATCACAGTTCAGATTATGCTTATGTTGCCTACACTGGTTATCCTCAGCCCACCCAACCATCAGCCTTACACTGTGAGTTGCCAACTCAGAGCATTTACAATGAGGTAATCATCACCTTGTAGCTGAGTGGTGTGAATGCTGGTCAGATGGCCTGTATTTTATTAACAGAAATAGGGTCACAAGTCAAATACATGCTTGGGGTCAGTGAGCAAATACAAAAGAAGATTAGAGGAACAAAAAAAATGTGACTGGAGGGGTAAAATCCCACTGGGGGTTAATCGAGCAGAAATGTATCAAAGAATGTAAACTACCCTTTCTTTTGTTATTCATCGTATGGGATGTAGTTCCTGTGCCCTGCTGATTCCACTTGGACAGGACATCATCTCCCGAATGCTATCCCTTAATGAGCTCCTTGGGCAGAGCCTTACAGAGGGACTTCCAGTAATACCCCTACTTAGGCTATTACTACTGCTACTACTATTAAACCACAATAATAAAAAGAATTTAAAACCACTTAGCATAAATATTTAGATCAAAGGCTTGCTTCACCTAATATTGCACTATGCAACAACTGCCTATAAAAATAAGAGAAAAATAGCATTCAATGTCACTTTTCTCAAACTTTCTTCTGCCTTCAAGATGAAAAGACCAGACCAAGAACTAAGTTTAGCTCCTACTTTAAATGCAATTGAATTAATAAAAATATGTCTGAAGAGATAGTATTGTATTGCTATAGTTCTAGTTTTTCCAAGGAAGACTGTCTTTTCAAATGGCAGAAGAACATGAGAGAGGTCAGCAGCCCTGATCTGCACAGTAAGTACTGGACTTGGTAGGGCCCAAATGGCAGCAGTCAAGAAAAATCACAGGGTACTTACCAAGCAGCAGCTGATTTTCTCTTCTGATACTTGTTCATCTCTCTTCCTGTGACAAGAAGCAGAAATTCTGCCTTATTTGAACTGCGCACATTTGTCTAATTCTTTAAAATCCCAGCAGTACAAAGATTCCCTTTTCATCAATTTCCATTTATTATGCTTGTAGCTACATATTGTAATATGAATTCTTTTATCCATGTATACTGCACATCTATAGATTTTATGTTTTCACACATCACATGAAAAGCATATTTCAAAACTATTCCATTATCATGTGCCAGAAGAATATTGCTGTGGGAACGCAGGCACATTATCAAAAGTACAGTATAAAACAAGGAAGTGAGCGGCAGGAAGGAAGGAATTCTTTTAGCACTATGACTACGTGCCACTGACTTACCATGCAATGTTCATAAAGTCTCTTAATCTTATTTTGGCACACTTTATATATAAAATCAGCAATATGTCCCTCTGCAAGGCTGACATAAATGTTAACTTGTTCAATCATGCCCTTTGAGAGCAAAATTGGGATTTCTGTCATCAATGCCAAAATGAGCCAAATCAGGCTCAGAGATGGTAAATCTTTATGTTCTAAAGAGTAGCACTACAGAGATGAAAATTTCCTGGTCAGATACAGACTGTGGTAGAAGGTCTAATGTGAAATAAAATACTGTGAATGTAAGTATTCCTTGAACTGAAATCAAAGGCATCCATCATTACCTATGTAGTGATCTATAAATGTTTTCCCATACAATTTATTTTCATGCATTATATACCTCCTTCCAGAATATATGTTTTTGATCCTGCCTCTTTCAGCAAAATATATGCCTAACTTACATATGAAAGTTTCAAGCTAATTATGTGCTTAAGTGTTGAGCTGCACTGAACCTCCATGGGGCCACAAACAGGATTTTCCTCCTCCTGGGATGAAGGGTGCTATGGCAGTGTGTGCACACTGTGTCCGACCTCAGCTCAGCTGCCAGGCTGTGGACACCCACATAAGGATTTTCTTTACAGAACTGGTCTTAAAAATGGAAATGTCTGTCTCCTCCAGCTATACTGGCAGACACTGTTTACCCAAAGATCCAGATACACAAGACCTTGTTATCAACTGCAGCTTTTACACCAACTTACAAGTAAGTTAGTGGGTTGGAAATCACACATGTTAGAAATATTTTCTGAAGGATATCATATTTGCTAAAGTGTTTAATGTTCCATGTTCATTACATAGTTAGTGTTACTTAATTTATAAGGTTTTTAAAAATGCAGATTACCAGAGAGTGGATTTATAAATGCTTCAAAAATAATTATAGATATTGTATACACACAAAAAAAGAAAAACTCCTATAGCTACACTGACATGCAACTAATAGATTTTTAAAAAGCCCTCAGCAAAGTGTCTTTCCAAGGTCTACATTTCAGTCATTCTAGTCCTTTCTATGGAATACAGTCCACTAAAACACAACAGGATGAAGTCTTTCTGCTAACTTAGTGCAGAAGCGCTACTTAGCTTTATAATAATGTGGCCAACATATTTTAAGAAATATCACTTCATGAACTGTAATATTTACCTTTACATCTGTATTATGTGGAGGAGACATACTATACACTTTGGACAGTAGTGCTGAGATATATTGAGTTTTTTATAATGCCAAAATGCTGTATTACTACTTAAAGATTTGTGAATAAGAATTTTACTACAGTAACAACATATACATTGGGCTCTTCTAGTAAATTGATCACTCAAATAAAAAGAAAGGAATGTTTTTGATCACCAAACAAGATGAGCGAAAAGTAAGTCTGCTCATTTTAACTCTGCATTAGGGAAAAAAAAATGAACTTTGATCTATCATATTGCAGAGCTGCTTGTATTTCAGTGGCAATTTATCAATTTTTAATAGTCAAAGCTCCCAAGTAGCAAAAGCTTCTTAGACTTCCTAATCTAATTGTCATTATTTAAATTTTTGATTCTTTATGACTTACTGTTCAGAAGCAAGAAAGCATTTCTTAAGCATTCTTTCTAAGAATTGATGAAATGGAGTTCAACGCTACTAATTTTGTTCCTCCTCATGCTGGTGTAAAAACAATGCAGAATACCACCTTAATTTATCTTAACATTCCTTACCAAATCCAAGACAGCACAGTGTATCAGCAACAGGACTGACTTAAGGTCAAGATACAGCAGCAGCACCATTCCTTAAGGGAATTCTTTCTCCTTTTGGGATTGGAGCACATTTATGTCATCACCCTGCCCTGCTGACAGTGCTGGGCTGGGGGCTCAGTTCTGCCTCCTGTGCCCCCTCCAGCCCCAACTCGTGTGTCTCTCACCCTGCAGGGAGCAATTAGGAAGCTTTCAGTGTGCCCCAGCCACCACCACTGCTGCAATTTGTCTTTACAGAGGATATAGCAGGTCTCTCTCTCCTCCCCCAACAGCAGAAGGGTGGGAGAATCTCTCCCAAGGTGATGGATTCAGCTCCACGCTGAGTGGAACTGGGGAAGGTGAGCCCTGTATTCCTAAGACAATGGAGTCATGAGGCTATTAAACACCCTGCAGGCCTATCACAGAAGTGAATCTAAAATAAGCTTAAGATTGTCTCGTTTTGAAAAGTTTACCTTGGCACGTCCAAAGCAGAAGGAGGAGCATTTAAGACTGCAGATCTAAACTTGCATGTTGTTATTGCTAAACATTAAACCCTGAGGTCAGAATTCAGAACTCAGCCACTCCGACTCAAAAATACATCAATGTATTTGCTAAATGGAAACCACACTCACATCACATCTTATCATAATGTCACAAAATGCAGAAAATTACAAATCAGTTTTAAGGCAAAAAACATGACAGCAAAGAATGGGTACACAAAAACTACATTAAATATCAGACTTCATTTGTCCCTACCACTTCAACTTACCTCTCAGTTCAAAAGTACTCGCTGCAGCGCACAGCTTGAGATAGTCTAAGATCCATTTTAGAGTGGACTGAAATATAAATGACAGTTCGCGCTACACATGAACATAGACAACTGTATAAAATATTTAAATAAAGACAGAAAAGAACAGAGGAAACCAACAGAGCCTTTGGCAGACCCAGCCTTTGGGAATTTAGCAGCTTGAGATTCATTGCAAATTTCATCTTTAATGTTATTTTTAGTTCAATATTTTGTAGCACTCAGAAGTAAATCTTTGTGTGCTGTCTCTCCTCCTGCTTGTGCTGCTTCCTTCTCTTTTAAAGAAACCTAATATATTTTCAAAACAATTGATTTGTGACATGTTTTGAGATATTTGTTAAAGTTATCCTGTTTCTTTATACAATTCAGTGAAAACCATTACCCTGTTGTTTCTTTTTAAGCGCTGAATATTGCTTGGCATAACTGAATATAGACAAGACCCCCCAACAGTCTTTGTTCCACCACACCTTGTGTTGCATTAAATTCTCTGACATTAAATTTGATTCTTGGGTTAGGATCAAACTCTTTTTTTAACCTCTCACTACTGCTCCAAATACTGCCACATGCAGTGCATTTCTGGAGCAGTTTTGATTTTATCCTGGAATCTGTTCTTTGTCTCTCTCTGAAACAATCTGACTGGAATGGTACACAATAACACAGAACTGGAGGATGCTGCAGAGAGAATGCTGGATAACTACCAGCTGTAAGAAGATGGAAACACTGTTTCTGCCTCACATCTTCTCTTTTCCCTGCTCCTGTCCAGCACAGGGTGAACCAGGGGAGATTGAGGAAAAGCACAGATCCTTCCACACTGCTCTCTGCACACAGGATGGTCCTGCAGGTCTCTCAGGCTCACCTCTCCTGTTGCTGTGCCAGACAAGCCCATACAGTTACTGGCTCCTTTTCTGCCTGGGCAGGGACCACAGAGGCCAAAGACCCAAAGGTGTAGGTGTACAAGCAGATCACCTCGGGCCAAAGCAGGGTGCAAAGCACAGCACTTCAGCTTCCCCACGGCAAGCACCCAGCACAGGCTCTCACTCAGCACCAAATGCAAGACAGCTGAGATGCAGGTGGAAAAGAAACAATCGTATTTACAGCAGATACCAGGGAGCTGGCAGATGAATGTGGAAACTCCCAAAGTTTCTGAGAAGCTGTAAGTTCATACCCCAATCCACCCCACTGTACACTGTTGTCTGTCCATGCTCAGGTGACTTGTTCAAGGCCTAGTTCTGTTTTTTAATTGACTTTCTAGGCCTTTCCCCTTCTTGCTGTTGCAGAGAACATACTCTCCTATTACTATGATTACGACTTAATACATGTGCCACAGATCATGGCACTACAAATGGACTATTTCATATCCTATGGAACTGATAAGAGCATCGTGATGTGAAATAAGATGTGAACCATATAGGACATATAAAAGAAGTCTAAGTCTATTTATCTGTGCAGTATGAACACTGTAAAACTACTTTTGCTTTAATTAATTCTAATTTGATCAGGCTGCAGTTGGAGTTGGGAATTTTTTTCACGGAAGGGTTCTCAAGAGGAGGAGGCGGAGCTTGCCTGATCATAAAGCTTTAAAATTGCAAGAGAGATTTTCTATTTCAAAAACCTAATTTCTACCATATAAAGCCATTATTCAACAATTCCCACAAATACAATGACTAGGAGCCCCAATTAAATGACCAGGCATCAGTCTTAAAACAAACAAAAGAAGTATTTTATCCTCACAGCGCATAATGAAATTACAGAACTCATGGCCACAGGATGGTGTGGAGGTCAAAAGTGTAAATGGACCATAAAAGGGATTACATGAAATCATGCAAACGAAATCCATCACTAGCTACTAAACATGATGATCAAGATCCAGCCTCCAAATCAAAATGTCTCTGACACTGATCCTCAGAGGGCAGGAGCACACAGGGGAAGAAGGATTGCTCTGTATGAGCAATATATCAGAGTTCATACACTTTTTCCCTCGACATTTGCTCCTCTCACTCTCAGAGGGAAAACACTGGTCTACACAGACATTTTGTCTGACTCAGGATGGCAGCTGCTGAGTGTGTTCTGAAGTCTTCAAAAATCCTAACTCATGCTATTTGACACTGTATGTTGTAGAAATGTTTCCATTTTAAATTCAAGATAATTAGAAAAGAAAAAGCCTGTAAAGAGTCAAGCAGAGGGCAAAAAGAAAAAAGGTACCCAGAAAAGATGGAGTTCAGAACATTTTCTATGAAAGTCATATTTCCCTATATAGTTGGAACTCATTTTGCACTACAAAAATTTATTTCTATCCTGTGGTTGCAAAAAAGGAAGTTTGCAATACAGAAATGTAGTGTCCACCTTCCAAAGTCAGCTGGGAGGCTGAAGCACATCTACCAGTTGAGAACCATCTTGTAAATCTGAAATAGGTCCCTGTGGCCCCTGCAGCACTGAAATGACTGCTCACCACTGCATTCACTGCATTGAATCATTTGGGCCTCTCCCTTTTGGAGTGAGTCAGGTTTTGAAAGCTGAGCCTTCTCTAGCCTGTAGGATTCATAAACACCTGCCCCATTAACCCAGTTTCACTGTTTGTCTAATGACAACCGCAAGTAATGACCTGACTCAAGTCATGTCAATATTCTGCCAAAAACTACCATTTTGCCCTCTTAGCCACCTCCTCCCACCCACCCACAGGTTATGGAACTGTGGGACGGTTGCCAAAGAAATGCAATAAAAAGTAGGAAATGACATATACAAATAAAATTCACTTACCTAAAAGCCCTGTAGTCGGACCTCTTTGTGCTGCCTCCTCCCCCACTATCCACTTCTTTACTTCCAGCACTTGTTTCTCCTCTCTCTTAATTTCCTCCTTCTTTGCTGCCCTTTTCCTTCACATGTTCTACTTTCTGTTCTTTTCCCCCACCTCTTTTAATGGCCTAGTTTCTTTCTTTGGCTGAAAATGAATAAATTAATGTTTTCATAATTTTCCCTTGCTTTAGAGACAGTAAAGCATTATGGTGTCACTTTACCATTTTTGTTTCCTCTTCCCAGTTTTTCTGCCACTACTTAGAATCATAGAATCATAGAATGAATAGGGTTGGAAAAGACCTCCAAGATTATCGAGTCCAACCCTTGGTCCAACTCTAGTCCATTTACTAGATCATGGCACTCAGCGCCACGTCCAATCTGTGTTTAAAAATCTCTAGAGATGGTGAATCCACCACCTCTCTGGGCAGCCCATTCCAATGCCTGATTACTCTCTCTGTAAAGAATTTTTTTCTGATATCCAACTTAAATTTCCCCTGGCAGAACTTGAGCCCGTGCCCCCTTGTCCTATTGCTGAGTGCCTGGGAGAAGAGACCAGCCCCCACCTGGCTAGAACTTCCCTTCAGGTAGTTATAGACAGTGATGAGGTCACCTCTGAGCCTCCTCTTCTCCAGGATAAACAACCCCAACTCCCTCAGCCTCTCCCCATAGGGCTTGTGCTCCATTCCCTTCACCAGCCTTGTTGCTCTTCTCTGGACTTGCTCCAGCACCTCAATATCCTTTCTGAACTGAGGGGCCCAGAACTGAACACAATACTCACCAATGCAGTGTACAGGGGAAGGATCACTTCCCTGGTCCTGCTGGCCATGCTATTTTTGATACAGGACAGGATCCCATTGGCCTTCTTGGCCACCTGGGCACACTGTGGCTCATGTTGAGCTTCCTGTCAATTAGTACTCCAAGGTCCCTTTCTGCCTGGCTGCTCTCCAGCCACTCTGTGCCCAGCCTGTAGCGCTGCAGGGGGTTGTTATGGCCAAAGTGCAGGACTTCTGTTGTTTCTGCATGTTCTCTGGCCTTCCTCCATAGCAATCACTCCCTCCTTGCAAGTATTCCTTCCTCATTGACTTCATATTCTGCTCCTTCTCTCTGTGGAGCTCCTGTTATCTTCCAGTGCAGTCTGAAGCAATCCAGATTTCCAAGTGGGTTTGTTGGGCTTCTGAAGTTTTGTTGATGGGTAAAGGCCATCCTAAATATGTAAGGCAATATTGAGGAATGTTTCTGGGTGCACTGATGTGGCGTTAAGGAGAAGCAGGGATGTGAACTGGAGTGGAGCAGAGTCCTATTCCAGTCAGTGAGGGAAATATTCCCCCCACTTTATTCTAAGCCACTAATTTCACTCTTACTTCCTTGGCCTTCCAAATGCTCTAAGTCATTGCCTACTGAGTGTACTTACAGGATCCATCCCTAAAATCTTAACTCTTTATCCTTATGGATGTCCCTCCTGCCAAGAGTACCCAATATTAGGAATAGCTCTCTGGTTTACCTCGTAGTTGCTCACATTTTCCTGACATTTTCCTAGTGCTGCTCTAATTTGGGCTGTACTTGCTGAGCTGTGGCCTCTTGCAGCTTTGCAAGGTTGTGTCTAAACATACAGTCACTACACACACATGTTTTTCAAGGTTTAAATAGGCTATAAACCATTCATACATTTTAATTTATCCCTATGGTCCTTCATTCCTGTTATGTGTAAGTACATTCAAGACTTAAAGAGAAAAACAGTATTTCAGGTTTGTGAGATAAGATAGTGGAAAATGGAAGCAGCACTAGCTTTAGTATATATTTTCTATGCTAAGAATTGCAAGAACGAGGGATTAGGTCTATAGTAGCATGCAGAGAATGGGAAAGAGCCCGACTAGCTGAGAATTCCATGCTGTAAACATTATTATAGAAATAATCTTTTTGTGTTTTTTTCTTTACCTTTTTAACAGCACAATTACCCATGACAATATAATTTGAACTAGACATTTAAAGAAAACCACACAAGCCACCTTAAGTAAAATACCACACACAGCTCAAACAACAAATAAAGGTTTCCATTTTGGGTGCTTCTCTCCATTTATATTAATGATCAGTTATTCTATGGAAGAATTGTACAATATGGGTTTTTCCTGCTTCTTCATAATAGGTCATTCATTAAAGAAAATACTGGGAAATTATTTTCTGTGTCAGTGGATACAGGATGCCATCTGGGAGCTGAAAAAACAGAACAGAAATCATACCGAAAAAAATGATTAAAATCATGAAATTAGTTGCACTTATGGAAACCAGACAACTACTTTAAAAAATCCCAGACACATCAGATAGGCTGGAATAATTGGCACATTGTCCATTTGCACAAGTGATGCTCTTACTCCCAGGAGTAGTCGGTGGCTTCCCCTGCCAGGCTCTCGGTGGTTCCCTGTCCCCATTCCTGTGGGTGCTCTCCCTCTCTCCTGCCTCTGCAGAGCCCCCTGCTCATCCCTAGCCCGCACTCACCATGGATGCTCTTTGCCATTTCCTCCTGCAGCTTTTCCCAGCTCTCTGCTCACTGGCACTTCTCCATTCCTCTCATTTCTGCTTCCAGTTTTCTGCTCTCTTTATTCCAAGGTGCTTTCTAACCAGCTTTACCACACAAGGCTGTTGGGATATATTAGGCTTTCTCCTCCCTGGGTCTAAAAACAACAAATAGATCAGAAAACCCCTTAAAATATGAAATAGTCTTCTCTGACTCCAATTCTAAGGGAATCTAAAATTCAGTGTTCATCTTTCCTGGGTAAGGCTGAAGTTATGCCTCCATCAGCTTATAAGAAAATCTCAACAATATAGTGATAAATACATTAAGATCAATATGGCCATATGCCAATTCTCTCCCCACCCCCCCCTCATCATAAATAAGACTCTTGTTTACCAAATGTTCAATTTTGGTTATGTCACTATAAAAATCAAGCAGCTGGTAATTCAGGCTTGATTAGCAGGTCTCCACTTTTGATTAGTAAATTACTGTAGCAATCAAGGTTAATTCTCATTTCAGAGCTATGCCACAGATTTTATTTTTTCCAGAGAACTGGGTTTACCATTCTGGAGAAGGACTATTTTAATAAATATTACAAAAATATCCAGAAATAGTTATAAAAAGCAGATCCAAAGGGGTTTAGAAAAATGGGGGACCAGAGCAGCAATACTGCTCAAACATTAAATGCTTAATGTCTTAGGAATAAAATTCCAAGCTGCAATTTTGCAGTAGATTTCCACATAATATATGCATAGATTGGATTGCTAATTCCTTTTACCTAGTGTTTCTATTTCTATCTTTAAAAATTGTTTTCTTTGGATCTTTGTCTTTCATTTTAAAAGAAAAAAGTATACAGAGAGGCTTAAAAAGAAGCCCAAGAGACCATTATTAGTATAAACAGTAGAATGGATTCTAACTGAGCCAGAAAACATCACTGTAGAATTTACATAAAATTTAGTTTTCAACCAAACATATTGCACATCTAGTTCCAGCTCATCTCATAATGAATATTCAAGCTTTCCAATGACCCACATGTCCCATAAGTGAGCAAGAGTCCCCAAAAGCCATCATTGTTGTAGAAGAGGCACAATATTAAAAAACACTGAGAATTCATTAGGGATTTTTTTTCCATGAAACTTTTACTAAATCTTTAGCCTGCAAATGCTGCGATTATTTGAGCATACAAGTCTGTCAGGGATTTGAGGCTGGATAACCAACTCTTATATGGTTTTTAATTAGGATAATTTTATTATTTTCTACTCATAATTCTGGGTCAGATTCTGTGTATCTCTCTCACATCACTTTTGTATAATTAGAGGCTAAATTATCTAAAATAAATATGAAGTTTTGCTTTATCTACTCAGTACTGCATGCTTTTCTCAGATAGGAAAGAACAGGCAATTTTCAGATATAGCATAGTATTCCACTCAAAATATTTAGATAAATTTCTCCCAAATAACACAGAAAGAATTGACTGAAGAAGCCCTAAAATATATGTATATATAGAGACACATTACTGAGAATACCATAAAAATGGAATTCAGTGTAGTTCTGCAATTCCCATGTCCTTTGAGGGGGAATAGAAAACCAAAACCACAAACCATAACTCACTTTTCTAGAAAGACATGTTATGTCCTTTTGTAAAAGGCTACAGAGGAACCTGGAATTTACTTCTCTTTCTATATATATGCATTGTTCCTTCGGGTAGTTTTTGCTACAAGCACTTATGCCAATGAAACTAGGGGGTTTGAATCAGACCAGGATCAACTGTGCTTCTAATTCAACACCTTGTTCCTGATGATGGCAAACAGAAAATGCTTCAGAGGGTTCCTTCCTAGTGCTAGAAAGTCAATAACTGTCTTATGGTCTGAAGCAGTGAGATTCTTATCCTTTCTGCAGTTTGCCCTTTTTAAAGAAGTCCTAGATATTTAGCACTAGGTCTTATCTGCATGGTTCATTTACAGCCCAGCCTCTAATGACCCAAACATTGGCAGAAAGGGGAAAGACACCTGATCTATGAACATTTATTTGAGATTAACACTTTGTTAAAATAACAATCAATTTGAGTAGAAAGTAAGCATATACAGACTAGATTTACTGAGTATGTTAAGGGCTTGTCTCATTTTCACACATCAGCAACATAGGAAGCTCCAAAATATGAAAGAGAAGAGGAGAAGATATACTTTCAGGCAGAATGCCTGTAAAATAAACATTATAACTCTTGAAAAAATAGTGTATGTGCCTTTTGCAGTCTGTCTTATACATGCAAGACAAGATTCACCTGGGGAAGGAAGGGGTGTGGCATGGGGGGAAGCAATTGCAACTAAGCCATTGCATTAACAGGGGACTTCCACAGATTTCTGGCTCATCTCCAGCTTTACAACAGCTCCTTGGATCTGGCAGATTTTGCTCGTCGCTTTTGCGCATGTTTTTATTTTTGGCTTTGAGTTTTCTCTCCTTTGCAGCTCTTCCAAGTGACACTGGAGGAAGCACACAGCTGTTATTCCTCAAGAACAGGACAGGAGATAGTGGCCTCTTTAACTACCTCTCCCATCAATAGTTATGATGCAGGCACGTACAAATAGCTTGAGATTGAAGCTTTGCTCTTGGCCAAACTGATCGTTTCCCCAATGCTTTGGTGAATTAGCACCTTTAGGGCTATGACTGCAGTATGGATAAAGAAAAATTTGAGGATATTAGCAAAATTCTGAATAAAATTCAAAACTACAGCCCCCAGAAGTGCTGTTGCTCTAGTGGGAGACAAAAACTCAGATTGGGAAGGAAAAATTACCTCTAGACCCCTTGGGCAAACACAGGGTGGCATACAACAGACTCTGTTGGGTATTCACCACTTTTTTGCCAACCTCCAAGCAAGCAGCATAAAGGAACTATGACCAGGGAGTCACTGCAATCTTGTTATCCCTGGCAGAACAATAGTTTTCTCAAGAGCAGCCTGGCTTAGTGTAAATGAGAGAATTCATAAGGTTTCTGAAAAGGTATTTATTTTATCCACAGGTGGGATTGCATCACTGAATGTGATAGTCTTTATTTAGGGTGATTAATAGTATATAATGTTGCTTGTTTTGAGTAAAGACTATAGGCCAACTCCCACTCTGGCTCAATCCCCACTGAAGTCAATTGTTTAGCCTGAAAAATGGATTACAGGATGTGGCTATAATTTATGCATACAAAAATGCAGAGGATTTTACTTTAAAAAAAGTAATTTTTATTTACGTGCACTGCAGCAGTGCCTGGAACCTGAGATTCTTTGTGCAGGACAGTATCCAAACACACAGAAAACACAGGTATGGTCTGTACCCCAAAGAGTCTTTGATCTCAGCAAAAGACAAGCGACAGCAAACAGATGGGGAGAGGGGCAGAAATGACAAGGTAACTGGAAGATAATTATGATCACTATGCAGTCACAGCACATCAGCTGCTTAACCACTATCATTTTTTTTAAGGTGTCACAGCAGACGAGAGTTTTAAGGGAGGATGTGAAGAAGGGCAAGTGTAGTAGCTTGGCAGACTTTTATAGGCGTGGACCCTCACAGAAGAAAACAAAATGAGTACAGTTCAACATTGAATACATTGGGGATGAAATCTGTTGTGAATAGTTTATCATATTGCTACTATAGCAAAGAGCACATTGATCTGTCTGTACCTCATGGATGCAATGGGGACAAATGGTCCAGGAAGAGCCCATGAAAAGGTGCATGGTGGAAGAGAGACATGGTACAATATTAAGTTTGAAAATGCATCCCTGCAGCAGTGTCAGAGTGAATGGACAAGGAATGTGCCTGCCAAGGCTGAAGAAACTGGGACTACATGCTGGGGCTCAAATGAATGTTGTGCTTGTCAAAAGGTCAGAGTGTAGAAATGAAGCACAAGAATCAGAAGGTCTGTCTGAGCAAGCATAAATTTAGAGAGAAAGATGTAGAAAGACATAATGTCTAGAAAGACATAATATCTTGGAAGAAATGGGCCTAGAACCTGAGATGGCATTTAAACAGTGGTCATTCCTTTAGTTTTTATTTTGCAAGATGCTGCTGGCATGAAAGAGAGTCCCTGTACTTGAAAGGGGAACACTTCTGAAACTGCTTATGTCTCAGTGTAGGAGCAAATTAAATGGAAAATTGAGAAAAACAGAAGACAAAAAGAACAAAATCTCTTCTTTAAAGGTTTTATGGCTTTTGTTTTTTTTCTTCCTACAAATTTTGTCAGCTCATATTTCAATAAATAAACCTGTGAAAACAAATTCTTTCTTTCTGTCATACATGCATGCTCCATTTTTGTGTGTCATTGTGGGAACTGCATAAGAGAAACTTGGGTATGGAGCTGCTTACACATACTCAAAGAGTAACTTTTTGAGACCTGAGCATTTGCAGCTCCAGTCTTACCATGAGCAAAAATAGAAAGGACAATATGCATGCTACTGCAAAATAATTTTTATATTATAAATATGGTTAGGTGGTATCTAAATTACCACCAGAGCTCTGACCTTGATTACAAATGATCATAAAGTAAAGAATACTTTGAAGTGCCCCAAATTGTAGATCAAAATGCTTGTATATTCATCACTTTGACTAAGATCCAGCCAAGATATTCTTGTCTAATAAAGACTGTAAATTAAATAGAAAACAGGCCCAGTAAAGAGAGGTCATGGCTGCTTTTTAAAATGCTTACAGTCCTTTAGGGCAGGATGTCTGTGCTGCTTTAATTGTTCAGAGTTTCACTTTCTGCCATGGGACCTGCAAATGTGCAAGCCTCTGTCTCATAATGCTGCAATATAAACCTCCATTTAAACTTGATGGGTCCCTTCTCATTGGAGTTTTATTTTCCAGGCACTTTTGTGATGTGCTCTTTTACGAGCAGTGTGAATAAATACAATAGCAATATTACCTATGCAAATGGGCAGAACTCAAGTGTCTAGGGTTAAGAAAAAAACAACAAAAATTCTGCTTTCAAACAGAACCAAACAACCAAAACATTAGCTAATTTTTTCATATTTTAATAATGAAATTGGTCTAATCTTCCTGCCAGCCAGAATTTCTCTGCGGCCTCTACTAACTATTAATGATCTGGTTGGTAAAATGTGAAAATGAGCCTAATTTCAGTCTTATTTTGGTTATTCTTCAGTGTGTAGATCAGTGACTACACTAGGACTGTTCATTAAGAGCAGTCTTACCTTTTGGGAGGATGGGATGCTTTCCTGACCAGCCTCCTCCTAGTCCACATGGAGATGCACAACAGGCAACCTGTGAACAAGCTGTTCTAGCTGTGCTTGAAAGTGTGCAAACAAATAGGCTGTTATATTAGTACCTTCTGATTTATTCTAGCAGGGATGTTATGAGAGGTGCTCTACATTCTCTAATGAGCAACCTTTAATTATTTGAGGACTGTCTCCCATCAATCAAGTGTATAGAAACCACTCAAAAGAAACACCTTTGAGGATTATGGCCTTAAAATACAGGACAAATCCCCGCTTTTAGTCCTGCTGGAAAGCTGTGATCTATTCAGACCCTGAACTGTTTCTATATTTAAGTGATAGAATCATTATGAGTCACCAGAGCAGGACATTGGATGGTCTCTCATTCTGTCATTTTGTTTGCCTGAAAAGGAGCCAAGAATTAAGATTTACAAAGCAGATTATGAATTTTCTACATCTCAGTGAAAAGATGTGATTGTTAGAGAAAAGTGAGCTGTTAGCTGTGCATGATAGACCTGAAAGGTGTGTAAATGGAAGGGAAGAAGATGGGAAAGCTTGAATAGATTGTGTGCTCTCTGGTAAAACACCCCATCCTCATTCAGTCTAAGTTAAAATTTCAATTGTGTTAGAATTACTTTAGACTAAAGGGCAGATTTCTCAGGACTAGCCCAGGGACTAAGCCTTTACTGTTATGGGTGTCATGATCTTATTTGGTAAAAGGCATTCTTTTGGGGAAGGAAGGTACTGCAGAAAATAGACAATACCCAGTACTTCACATTATAGCACAGGTTCTCTGTAAAATTCATGTTTTTCCTAATGATTTTTCCTATTTAGGCTGAGGGTTGTCCAGATTCTGGTTTTAGCTACACCATTTCAAGTCTGGAGTAAGAATATAGGAGTCCACTGAATTGATAAGGATTTTGTAATTTTGTAAAACAAAAAGACGGTCACAAACAAGACATTCCTATGCTCCCTGCTCCCTGTGCTTTGCACTGTGCTTTTTCTTTGTCTCCTTCCTTGCTTTTTATTTTTTCTCAACCTCTGCGCTTATTTTATTCCATCCGCTCCTACCCCTTCCTATTGTTATTTTTTATGGCTTTGGGTGGGTGGTGAACTGGCATTAGGAAGAAAAGCCACACAGAGGAATATATCCACATATAGCACCAGCCAGAGCACTGCATCTCCTTCTCTCAGTTACCTCAATGTCATTATGAAATATGCTATATATTTATCATTTAAGCAATATTAAACAGTAGAAAAAAAGAACAGGTTTTTTTCTGATATTGTCATCTATTACAAATCCTAAAGCAGAGAAAAGGAGCAGTTAAATGAGTGCCTTAATTACTTACTATTGAGAAGCTGTTACTATACCAAACAGCAGCAAGACTTTTAAATCAGGCCTCTGGAACAAAGCATTCCAGTGTCATTTTTACATTAGTGATTGCAGTTGATGTCATTTTCACAAAACAAAATTATAACCAAAATGGATATTTCAGGTCAAAGTGCCACAAAGAGTATATAGATACATTTCCATCAATAAATCTGCCCTCTTTCTGCCCTGACATAAGTGTTCAACCCCTTGTGATTGACGTTTTTACCACTAAATTATACTATGTCTGCTTCTAGAAGAAATGTCTCCATTACAAAATTAGCTAACCATCAACATAACATAAAATAACTTCAACATGGTGTCATTTCACAAGAATATTGATTCTCCCAGACTTACTGGATTAAATCCTGGTTTCCCATAAAAGGAGCAGCCATTATGTCTTTAGCAGACAGAAAAATATATATTGTGAAAAGATGTATGTTGGGGTGATTAAAACTTCATTGCTGAGCTCAGAAGCATAGGATTTTGTCCTGTGGCAATCTGAAATAAAGAAAATGGACAAAATATTAGTTTGAATTATACATAAGAATGAGACTAAACCCCAGCTACAAATCTGTCATTTTATTTTCTTCTGCTGGAAGATACTTTTGACTATTGGTTCAATAGGAAAAGCCATCAATTATTCTAGACTACTGAGTCTGCCAAAATCTTTTCAAGACTTTGTGCATGTAACTTTTCCTTCATTTTCCTCAACTTTTGTGCTAATAGAATCCCTCATACCTCACAGCATGTTGTAATACCTGAAAAGACTTTGAAGTTCTTAAACAAGCAAAGCTATTTAAGAGCAAACAATCACAATATGCAGTTGTAGTTTCTTTGCATATCAAAACTGTAGAAACACTAATTAGAAAACAGGTTTTTTATGACCTACTCTACTTCACTTTTATAGAGTTGCCCTGTATTTAGCATTGAATTAATAATGGGCTTAACTCTTTCTGGGCACAACTTTGTGACTGATTGAAATGATATTGGGGATAAATTGGGCCCAGTTCTTTGCAACCAGTTGCACATCACACAATTTCCTAAAGCAGAAATTACTACTTCTGTGACCAAAATACCCTCCTGGTACGTACAATATTTACAATTTCAGCCTGATTCTTTCAAATACAGGTAAAAACCCATGTCTTCATTAAGCAAGGCCAATGTAATTTGTTGTATACACTGTACTATCCTGAAGGCTCTAATCTGCTCAGGGCTGGTGGTATGTTCAGAGATCAGGGGTAAGGTGAACAGCTACCAGATTTCTCACTTTCAATCTCACTTTCCCTGTCTGTTCATCAAACAGTCTTTAAAATCCAACTGGTGCTGCACTGCCTTGTAGAGAAGAAGTTGGTTACCATGCCAGTTCCAGGAAGACTGGCAGTGCTGAGGTGTAAAAGACATGGGGGAAGAATGAGTTTCCTGGGGAGAATTGCAACTACAATGTCCATGCATGATAGACTTGTCTTCTTTGAAAAGCACCTGTGATGTCAAAGCACCATCCCTTGGCCACAGCTTGTCCATGTTTGTGGAGGCAGGGGCACAAGTGGGTCTCTTCTCAGCAGCTCCCTCTTAGAAGAGGGAGGCTTAGAGGCTCTGTGTGGCATAAAAAAAGAGAACATTTTCACCTTGGGAGAATGATAGTGTATAGCTGCCTGCTAGTGAAGGATAGTCTGCCACCATTCATCCCTGCCCATTAAGGCTCGAAGAGGACAATGTTACTAGTCTCTGCCCATTCAATCCTTTTTTGTTGGCACATTACTATTTTATCATTTTGATCTTCTCCCTACTGAAGATAAAAGACACCATGGGCGGGATTCATGAATGACTACTGTTATTTATCGACCCAGGACTTTTTGAACATTTTTTCCCCTCTGATTCATGAACCACTTTTCCATATTCGAAAAGCAGTTCATAAATCGTTCAGCACCAGCAGAAATTAATAATAATGAATTCATTTACATAAAAGGACTCATCCTGCCAGTTGCTGATAATGTTTGAAGCCAGAACCTTGTCGGCAAACAAGATTTTTGCTGGCAGTGCAGGAAATAATCTTTTGTTTATAAATTAATTAAAACATACTTTTCCTCTGCTTTTAGAGCTGCTACAAGAACATTGGGCAACACATTATGCATTTTCTTTTCTTTTTTTTTTTTTTAATTGAAACAAATGGTATTGCCCAGAGTGAAAAGAGGGATATTTAGTAGCATGAAAAGTCAGTCATTTAGGAGAGAAGAATGTGTTTTGATTTGTTTTCATTCTCTGAGTGAGGATTTATTCTAAAGCCGTTGGCAGCTGCATTTCACAAGGGTTGGTTTGAACACTTTTCTTCCTGTGGATCCATGTGTGTTTGCTTTCTCCCTCTGAAAGTTTCATCCTGAGTTTCAAATTCAAGTGAACTTAAAATCTCAACAAGAACCTCCCACATTTCCTCTGGACTCAAACCCACGAGTTTCACATGATTCCAAAGCAAAGCCATCTATAATCAGTCCCAGGTTTATTTTTGGAAAGGAGGGGTGACCCAGAGTGAACACTTCCATAACACCAGTCAAGGGTAGAAGCTGTGAACGGATGTTTAATGCCACACATGTGCTCTGTGTGTGCTTCCTTATGTCTGAATGCCAGAACTAGTCACCCTTCCCAAGATCAGATTTACATAATTTACCCTAATGGAACTCCTCTGAACCTCCATGCTGTAAGAGTATGAGGGTTTTGAAGCATAAGGGTCAGGGTTTCACAACACACTAACACCTAAACTAAGTTCTAGGCTGTTGCTGTGAAGAGTCAGTTGCTCCCTCTCACCCAAACTTTGTGGTCCTGATGCGCAGTGGGTCAGATTTGAGGGAAAAATACAAGCCCAGCCTACACATTTTCCTTTGGACCACCAGCTTGGCAGGGACATTACCACACATCCCTCACCTCAGCTCTTTTCAGGCTAGTCTTGGATTACTCCAGGTGACTCTGTTTCTGCAGCTCCTGTGAAGCATCTTGTCTCCCCATGTGCTGTTCATGAAGACTTCATGCCGACAACAAAGTTCAGTTTGCACTCAAGAGCCCAAACCAACAAACTGTGCACAGCAATAGCCAACACTGCCCCATTTTAAGTTGCTTTATGCATTCAGACTCAGCTCTTTCCAGAGAAAGCTAGGAAAGCCCTGTGCATACTGTTCTGCTAAGCCACACAGGAGAGCACTCGGAGAGATTTGCAAGGAGGGAAATGAAATAGCCATATGAACATTTTATACTAAAAAAATGGTCTGCCTCTTAGTATTTTGAAAAGAGTAAAACACTTGAATGTCAAGTATCATTGGGTCTTTATACAGAACTGTTATTAGAAATTGGGATACATGATATGATTTGCTGGTTTATTCAATTTCTTAGTGGTAGGATTTATAAATTTGGTATTTTGATTTTTATTTGTATTTAAGCTTTTGTTTGGGAAACACAGAACAGAATGTTATCACAACGACAGACTAGAAGTTGGAAATGTGTATTATTAGTCTGATCTGCATCACATGTATGGATATGGCTTCAATAGAAGAGACACTTTTAAAAACAACAAAAGGCCTGAATTGTCTGTTCCTACTTTTGCTCTTAATTGGTGACATCTGGGCTTGTTGGGATTGAATAAAACTTTTATTTTGTGTTTTTGAGAAGGAAGAGTTGGCTGACTAGTTGTCTTTATATGGTTTAATTTCCTCTCATGTCCCCTTCTCTTTCATTTTACTGTTTGAAGACTTCTAAGGTAAATAATAAGGCAGCCAAAAGAGTTCTCCAAACAGTTCACTGGACTGTTCTGAGCTGTGTTACTTACCTGCAGCATGAACCTGAGCAGCTCATTTCAACTGTATGTCTTCATCAGTAAAACAGAGTTAATAATTCAACTTAGAAAACTTTGAGTTACATTCACCAAAATCATTATATAAACTCAATATATTACATTATTAATCAGATTACTTTCTTTTAACATAAGCTTCTATGTAACAAGGGGCATGTTGCTTCTTCGGTCTGCTTGATATAAGTTTGGGTAATTAATGATATTACCAGGTATTGATATTGTCAGCTTATACCAGTGTGTGAATAGAACCAGCTATCACAGGGTTGTCATGGCTGTATTTGTTACAACATTTGATCTTTCACTTTAGCAACTTTTTTATAGATTTCACTAAAAGAAGGGGATAAAAAAAGACTATTTGGATGTGGATCAAAAACCAGAAACTGGAATCAAGCTTCTCAGCAGAAAACATCTGAGGGAGAGAGGAAAGTTCTGTCTGTGGCAGTAAAATGACATGCTAAGGAGACTGAAAGCAACATTCATAATGTTGGGAGCCCACTTTCCTCTGCGCATTAATTCAAGACAATGAAAATGTAATGAATAAAGCATTTAGAGAGGTGATTGTGACAAGGACAGGAGGGGGAAGGGTTGCTGGATCATACTGTCAACGACTTCATGTAAAACTCTGTTTACCACTGGAGAGGAGACATCAAACTGGGAAATAATTTAGGCTTAAGGTTCCCCAAAATGCATTCCTGTCCCAGCAAGCAAACTGTGAAGTTGAGACCGCAAACACAATCGGGTGCTTTAAGTGACTGTACAAGACCCTGAATCCTCATAACCTTCAGCTGCATGAGCAGGGTCTTTGGCAATATGCAAAAGTCTGAGCTATTGCACACAAGACATGCTTTTGAAAACACCCTACTGCAAGTGAAACTGAAGTATAAAAATGCATTAGCCCTGAACAAATGCCTGTTGAGAGTTGCAAAGAGCCGCTAAGTCTTGATCCCTGTAGGAGCGTCAGATGTTGCTGGAAGCCACTACTAACAAGAAGCCAAGTCTGTAGCTGGAGCTGCTCAGCACCTCTGAGGATTTGGCCTTCGATTTGAGCAGCCCACAGACCCCAAAGCCCAATCCTAGGAGGCTTCTGAATGAGCTTCAGGGCAGGGGAAAATCTGAGGCAAGCTTTCAACCTTCTCAATTAGTTTTAGTAAGGATTTTCAAAGTTATCTTCAAGAGGAAAAGGGCTAGAAAAGTAACTTGCTTAAAGGAAATCTGAAAATCTGGGTTCTGTTCCTGTCCTCTACAAACACAGCAACAGAGTTTTAAAGAATGGGCCAGGTTACAAAGGCAACTTGGAGAAGAAAGATATAATAAAGGCAAATGATTTATTGTCAGAATCAATACGAAGATTCAATCACAGCAAATTTTCACACTTCTGCAAAAATCTGCATGTGTTTCAGTTACCAAATAATCCAAAGATTTTAAAACATCAAAGAAACTTTTTGTGAAATTTCTGCTAAATACAGGAGATTATACCAAGTGGTCTAAGTGGAAAATACCCTAGGCATCTAAAGCAAATGGCAAGTTTTAGAAGTAATTTCTCTATGGCTTTAAGTTTGTTTTCTGTTTTATTTTCCTTCGCTTGATATACTGGAGAGCACTAGCCAGGAGATGCCAAATGCCTTATCACTACTTTCCAGGGAGAAGTCCTCGTCCTCTTTTTTCATAAGGGCTTGAAGATGTAGTAGAAATATTATAACCTTCATTCAGTATATGCACTGCTCCGAACTTTGACAGATCATCAACTGGATTTCCCAAAATCCTGAAAACAGGCATAATATCTATGAGATCAGAAAAAAAAATTCAAGAAGCAAGAAATTGAAATCCCCAGCACACTTGGGTTCTTTATATTCACATGATGACTTCTGAATGTTGAGGGATTAAGTCTTAAGGTATATTTTGGGGATCACACTTTCAAGCTTCCTTCGTAATCATAAGACCTAGAAAGTTTTGTTTTACCTTTAAACAAAATTCTTTTTTGCACTTGGAGGAGCTGAGGGTTTAAATAAAGCATCAAATACCTCATAGTTCATGATAAAATTGTCAGATCTGGCAATGCTGCCTATGATAACAAGCAAAACTGTTCAGAGCTAGTAGAAGAGAAGGAGGGATAAAGTACTGTACAAGAGAGGAGAAGTTTTTGAAATGTTACCAGTTTGGGAAGGCTGCATTTTTTCACTAAGTTTGCACTGTTGTGAGTGACTATCTCAGCTTTCAGGTGCCAAGGTGGGAGTTTTTTGTGGGCCTTTCTGAGACTAAACTACTCACAAGCAATTTCAATCTGTTCCTGCTTTTTCAGACTGTATTTCTCTTTTATATCTGATTATTTTATTTCTTTCTCTGTCAGACTATTCCATTGAATTTTCTTTTAAATAGAAGACTCCTGTTCCCTCCTTTCTTGCCTCTGGTCTGGTGTGCTATAGGCATTCCCACTTGGCAGGCAGACATGGGCAGCCAGAGTGTGCTGGCAGGGGATGCTGCCCTGCCCTGCCCTGCCCAGGGTGCTGGCATGTGCTGTGCCACCTGTTCCCAAGGAATGGGACATCCCCTGAGGAGGAAGCTTTCCTGAGGAGCCACTCAGAGGCTGTGGTGTTTCCCACTGAGCTGGAAGGAAGGGTCCTCTTTTTGTCACTCACCTTTAGCAAAGAGCCTATCTGTCTAATCCCTGCCTGCTTCCACCAAAAAAGTAAGTCTTCTCTCTGATAGGAAAGGAAAGGAGTAAAGATCTCAGCATGAGCATGGCTGTCGACTCGCACTAGTGCGACTCTAAATTAGCTCTATTTAAAGCAGATCAGGAAGGCATCAAGATGGGGCAGAAATGGTGAGCTGGAAGGATCATCTAGAGCAAGGCTTTCCAGATATTTTTGAACTGACAGATAAATATCAACTCTCAAAATTGCTCATGTATTATCAGACACCACTATTTTTGAGGACCTGTATAGTGGAAGGATCTCACCTGTTCTCCTCACTAGGAGAGACACTGGGGAACCTGTTCTTAAAATCTCTCTGAAATGAGACAGTATAATTACTTTCTAGGGACCTACTTCCAGTGCTTCACAGAAGGAAATTCTTCCTGATATTCTTCACAGGATATCATCTCTGTTTTCCCCAGCAGGCAGGGAAGAAAATGGAAGGCAGTTCTATTTTCTAAGACCTCCTTCCTCTTTTTTGCTTCTCCACTCAGCTCCAAGACTGTCTTGCAACAGACATGGAGTGGTATTCGGATGTATCTAGAACAGAAAGTTTCTCTCAAGCATTAGGAAACAACCTCAAATAGCATAAGAAACAGAAACAGTGATGTAAATCAACAGGAATATTTAATTTCACTGTCAGAAGGGAGGCATGTGTGGGTTTGACTAATTATTTTATACATTCTTCCAAATACAAGCAGGGTTACATAGTAAATGATCAATGTATTACTCTTAAATTAATGCATGTAGTTATTTATTAGGTACTTTCAGCAGGTGTTTTGAGTATGTGATTATATGATAATCAGCTCCAAGATTTCACAAATTTGAGTAATATTTACCTAATTTAGATATTTGGAAAAGACATGGAAGTTGCTTTCTACTTTTAAAGGTCAAAAGTATTACAGTTTTAAACCCCTGCTAAAAAGATAGAGAGCATATGGTGCATGTTTTAATGGGATGTTCTTAAAGACTTGAGATATTCAAGAAAATACATAGGCAGGCATTCATTTGATGTCTCCTGTTTACAGCTGTGTCATGGAAGTGAGAAACAGAAATGGACACAAACTTTAAGACAAGATGTGGCTGATGAGGTCACTGATGACCTCAGTTGCACTGTTGGGTACTGCTCAAGATTGCTGCTGGACCAAATGTAGAGGTACTTCCACTTGTGCTCAAAATCCAGTCCTAGTTCAGGCCAGCACAGTTCTATCACATTTCTTAGATTACTGAAAACATATGGACACCAATCAAAGTACTGACTCTATATATCAAATTATAGTTTCACAATCATTGCCATTAGACTAAGAAAGCATCACTTAGTTAGGCAGCAAGAGCTTTGATTGTAGGATTATGAAAATCTGGGATGCAATGAAATATAGTATAAAATGCAATAAAGTTTAGTAAAAATTATAACTATTTAAACTCATAATACCAGGCTGCTCAAGAAATGCTAAGGGACTGCTATCCCCTGGTCTGTTTTCATTTACAAGTTCATTTTGGAAATGTTGAAGTATCTGCACCTATCAGAAAATTGCTCATTCACTGAAGCCAGCTATTTTTAAGATTTTATTTAAGGGAGATAATGAATAAGACTAAATTGATGCCATGCATGGAGTAATTTTTACCAATACATTCAAAGTCTATTGTACAAAATATTGAAAAATTATATGTAGAGTAATCTCAAGTAATGAGATGTTAAAATTCCTTGGAACCCAGAAACTCTTCTATTCATTCTGTTCTTCTTCTTTCAACCTCACTGTGGGAGGCTCCATCTCTGACATCTTTATATATGATGTTCTCATTTCAAAATGCCACTGAACCTTCAAATGAACACTTGCCTATGATCTTTGAATACAAAAAACCTTAAATCAAGGTTTTTATATTTTAGTGCACTCAGCCATAATATGCTGTGAAAGAATTTTGGTATTTAGTCTAGGTCTTATTTCAGAAGAAAGGAAAAGAAGACTTTCAAAATGAAAACAATAGTTCAATAGAAATTTCTAGAGAGGATATTTTAAACATATATTGAAAAGAAAGGGAAAGGCCTTCAAAGAATGAAAATAAAATGAAGTAGGGTGAGTGGTGTTTGTACAGTATTTGCAGGTTGGTACCTACTCCTAGGATGAGCTTTCATGAGCATGAAGAGCTTTGAAGATCTCTACCCTTGTGGACATAAGCAAGCAAGGGCAGCTTGATGTTCTGTGGGGCACAGAGAGTTATCATGAACACACTTCTCTTACACGCTTTAAACCAATCCCCTTTTCCTCATTGGGCTATAGAGGTTTTATAGCTATAAACATTTTCTAAGGCCATTTGTTAGAACAGACCACTCTCTATACTGCCCTTCATTAATCACCTGTACATACACGATTTAAAACGATAAACTACACCAGCTAAGGAACTTGATGGAATAATGCAGATCTGCTACTGAAGTCTCAAGTCAACCTTTCATTTTCTTTTTTTGGTACTACCTCTTAAGTGTTGATTTCCTACATTTCATAAATCAGTGAGTGTCATTGGTCTTTCCTATGCTTGGGGTAGGTGTCCACCGGGTATTTCTTCTGAAAGCTTTTACTGGCTTTGAGCATCAGCCTGGTTGAAGCAGAAACTGGTTCCATTGCTGTGTAAAAGCTACAATGACTCAAAAGCTGATTGTTTCTGCCTTTCATCTTCTCAACAGGATTGCTGCCCGAACTGTAGTAGTAGGAAACTGAGCTCACTATAACTTAAATAACTTTCAAAATCACAAAGAAGTTAAACCTTATCTACACAAAAATGTTAAAGCTTAACTGTAGGCAGAAACAATAAAAACACAGATACCTCCCTCATTCTGACAAATCCTAAGCTCCGTAACTGCTGAGAACAATATTAGGATTTTTTTCACCTTAAGGTGACTTGCATGGGAGCTGGGCAGCTCTGGGAAGCAGAAGAATGCACACTCTTAACATTTTATGTGTATTCATTAAACTTGCAGATGTTAGCACTGCCAAAGCAGTCAGAGGAAGAATTCTTACTGGCTGCAGTTGCTGGTGGCACAGCCAGGACTGAGCGCTCCATCCAGTGCAGCTGCTGCCCTGTGTGTGGTGGGATGTGCTGCTCACATCCCCTTCTCTACTACTGGATGTTGCTGGCAATGCTGAGCAGCTCCCTTTGACTGCACAGCCTGCTGGAACAGCTCCAGTGCTCTGGAGAAAACAGAACACCTGAAACAGCTCTGCTGATGAAAATTAAAAAGAGATGAACAAAAGAGCACTGCAATACTCAGAAAAGCCCTACTACAGACTTTGATTTTGAGTATTTAAATCCAATCTGTAGAATGATGTTACATCATGACAGTTGAACAAGTCAGTATTGAGGTCCTCTGGACTAAAGACACGATAACTCACTATTCTGCATTTAGAATTATTCAAATGCTCTGACCTCAGCAGATGTAATGAATGTTAATGCATTTGAATTCTGGTATTTCAGGAGTAGATGCAATAGATGAAGAAAAAATCATCTAGAGCACCAAATTTTTTTCAGGTGATAAATCACTTTTTGCTATTTCCAAATTAGTCTGAGAGGAAAACCAAAAGTTAAGGAAGTTACTGGTTTCCACAGTTACTCCTTTTCACCTAAAGAGGATATCATCATCATGTCATCCAGATACCTACACAGATGTAAAAGCTTTTACAAGATTATTATGAATGCCAAGATACAGCAGAAAGCTATAGCTGTGGAAAATAAATAAGTGAATCTTTCATGATCATTCAGAGCCACCAAATACAATGATTATGATCAGAAAATTACAGGAGATTTCAAAGTAATAAAAACACTTGGGAAAATGTGTAAGCACCTACAAGTTTAGATACAACTTGGTGGAATTTTCCTTAAATATCCAGACCTGAAAATAAAAATTGTACACACATGATCTTTCTTCAAGAGATTTTAATGCTTCTTGACTTTAGATACTTGGCTAAAATGCTGCAAAAGATACTAATTAAATGGCTTTAGGATTTTTTGCACCTAGAAACATATAACATCTCTCACAAGCAAGTTCTACAGCAACAACTGTACAAAAATTTTCTAACCTCAACATTTACTATACAGGTTGAGCAAAGGTTCGGTGAGTCCAGTGGTCCATACTTTAAAAAACTGCACATGTTTTAAAGGCACTGTAGTTATTGCTACAGCTACCAAATTTTTCAGAAAGACATTAAAGACTGATTAAAGACTCTTAAGTGCATGACACATTAAAAACCCAACTAAATATATGGCTATTTAAAATATCTACTCCAGCTGTGGAGTACACAACTTTCTTTCTGGGAGTGCAAGCAAACATATGGTGGGTTGGGGGGTGTAAGTATTGTTTTGTCATTTGTTTGTGATGTTGACTGCCCAGCAATGTATAGGGAAGCGATGAGGTTAAAAATCTTCCCTGGAGTAACAGAGGAAACCTTTTCTTCCCCAAAGGTATTGCCTCAGCTGCTGGGAAAAGTGACAGGTTCCTCCAGGTGAGGATGGAGGAGGGCTGATTGAGGGAGTCCAGAAATGAGGAATTCTGCTGGGATCAATTAGGGTGACCCAGATACGAAAAGGAAGGAGAATTCATTTGCTCCTTTCTTGCTCCTGCTTTCCCACTCTTGACTCCAAGCTGTGGGTTGCAGAACTGAGTCTTGAGGAGCACCATGAGGCTGATCTGTTGTTACCAGTTTGTGTGTGGAATACCTTGAAAAATTAATTTATCTGAAAGCAATAAATCCTCCTTCCTTGTAGAGCTGCATGTCAAAAGGTATAAACCTCAATATCTTAATGTAGCTCCCCTTCCTCCCCACTACAGTTCTTCTTATTTTAATCTTTAGACCCAGATCTGACAATGGGATAACCAAGCATTCACCACAGGATGCAGAGCTGGAAATGTCTTCTCTGGAGTCATTGGCTTCTGTAACAGTTTTATCAAGAAAAAAATCTACTATGTTTCCTAAGTTACAGTATAATTTTCATTATTTTTTATAAATACTATCAAAAAATTAAAATATACAATCCATGTAAAAACAGAAAAATTATCATGCTGTGTTTAAAACTTTATGTGTGACAGCTTTTCAATACTGCTTTGACAGAAGGAAACCTCAGGCTTCCAAATCTAGAACTAAATACTCCAAGAAAACGATAAAGTGAAAAATGGGGATCACAAACTCCAGGTTTGCTTCAATATAGTATTGAGTGATTTGAGTTTATGGTTCTTTTTCTCTGCACCAGGACAGCAATGGTCTGAGCAGCACTTGCATAGAGATGTACACCGTGAGCTGGAGGCTTCCAGCTTTCTGAGTAGAGGAGAGCTGTCATTAAAAACACAGTCTTTTTGTCTAATATCAAACCCAAAACATTTAGAAGAAGGAAAATACTGCTCAGTGTCCCACCCAGCAAAACTCTCTGTAGAATGTTTCCTTTAGTAGTACCATATTCACATTTCTTCCTCTCAGTCAATCTCTTTGCACCTTTTATTTGAATGAAAGATAGTCAGGGATTAAAATTACTATTGCCTGATTCCTCTATCCTCCATTATATAATCAGGTACAAGTAAAATCCCTGAGGCAGAACAAAGCTTTATTGACTGGAAGCAGACACAAACCTGTCCTATTATAATTAGGGAGAGTTTTGAATTGGTTTCAAGGGACTGTCAGAAATAGACCTCAGAAAGAATGCAAGAAATATCTTGTCTTTTGCAGATCCTCCAAAGCTGTGTGCTCTTAGAGCACACAAGAACATGTTTCAGTTCAGAAAACCATCAAACATATGAAACTGCTTTGCCAAGAGGAAACCCACTGTACACAAAGATACAAGCTTTTCAAAGAAAGGGTGTGTGTGTGTGTGTGTGTGTGTGTGTGTGTGTGTGTGTGTGTGTGTGTGTGTGTGTGTGTGTGTGTGAAAACCCCAGGAAAAAGAGAAAATCATGAAAAGGAAAAAAAAATTAGTTCTGGTTAAAAAATCAAACAAAGAGGGAAAAACCCCTCTCTTGTTTCTGGAAAAAAAACCCAAACAACAAAACCCCCAAACAATAACAACAAAACCAACAAAATCCATCCCAGAATAAAATTCCCTCTTTTTCCCCCCCTCAAAAATGAAATCTGTTCTAACAATATGCCTACCCATACTTTCATGGCTGCCTCACAGCTCATAAATTAAGCAAGTTCTAACCTGAGCACTCTTAATGCTGAAAGAGGCACAATGTTTGATTCTGTAGGCTCTATTCAGCCTATGATCTATGGAGGTGTTAAAATACCTTATGTTTGAGGAAAATTAACCAAAGAAGAATGGAACAAGGCTCATGGCTTTGAGGTCCCTCTGGCATTACTTCTAACAGGACATGTGTAAACACTGCTGTTCTGGACAAATTTCAAATGGAAATCAGAGGCAATAAAGAAAACCAAAGTGTACTAGTACAAGCTAGAAAAATTATTGTTTCCAACCCCTTTTAAAGATTTTGGTCTCATACTGGTGCAACTGTCTTCCACCAAAAACATTGCCTCTAAACAGACCATGTGCACAGACAGCTCTCCAGCATCATGTAGAAACACAGGGTTCTTACAATGCAGTTTGCACTACTTGGGCTTTTTTTGGAGAATCCACATCAGTGCTGCATTTCAATGTTTTAGTTTATTTCCATGTGAGTTGAGGTCCTTTTAAGTAGCAAACAGGACTGCTTTACAGAATTCTTATTTCTTGGTGCTTAACATTCCTCTACAGACAAGGAGCACTTAATAACTCCTCAAGCAATGTAGTGAACTGATAGAAAAGGGCTATTGTAATCATCACTTTCACAGTAGCCATTACAGTGGCATATTTATATTGTAAGACATGGTGGGATGCAGTTTCCTGTACACTCAGCTCTGCAAAGCAGGAGGGGAAGGTGGTCTGGAAAGTAGCACCACAACAACCCTGAACATGTGAAATGTCTCTTTATGCATTCCCGTGGTAATGTGCCCGTCTGAGACAACACTGCTGCCATTGTACAACATGAAAAAATGATGTCCATTTCCATCAAAGAACAGCAAAAAAAAAAAAAAAAAAGAGGGATTTTTATTGTGCTTAGCCTGAGTTCAAAGCTTAGGGTAGTACACTTATGGATGAACAGAATAAACACTTACACTTAGGCTTACTGTATATAGCTTAACGAACACATATGAAGATCATATAAATAATTCACATTACTCAAGAGGTGGTGAGTTGAACAAGTCCCTTCTGGTTAAACTTATTTAAAGATAAGGTGAAGTTAAGTGAGTGATGGCACAGTTACAGAGGCCACAGTCCAAGGGGAATTTGGACAGTCTAAGTTACACTACCAGAGTGATTTGTGCAGAATTATGTCAACTTACAGATCTTTAGACCTTATGGGAAAAGGAAATGTCTGATCTCTAAAAGAAGTGATACAAGATGAGTATTTTACAAAGTACAATTATGCTTTACTCAATAAACTATTTCTATGAAATAAAACTGGACATCAGCAAAGCATAAAAGGAAACATTACAGTACAGCTGAAGAGCAAGTTCAATGGCAACAAAGAAAGTCTATAATACTAAATACTTAAAACAAAAGGCACCCTAAAGTAGATATAATCCTTCTCAGTCAAGTGCTATCAAGTCTCTTTTCTGCGATACCTTAAGAATATGTAATGGATCTATTCTGTATCTGTCTAGTATTATATTTTAAGCATCTAGTTGAAATTGGAAATGTAGAAAGCATTTCTAGAGTAATTATCATATGACTGAAGCTATTGAATTATTATTTTTGGCTTACTACTAGCTACAACCATCAAATTTGTGAATTTGGAGATTTTTGCTCTAGTATAGAAATAACATCAACAAACTGGGTAGCATTTAATCTGTTAATATTACCATAAGCCTGAAGTATTTTTCTTGTTTGAAGGGTAGGATTATAATGACAATCTCTCTCCCTTTTTTGATATAATTACATTATACACACTTATGCTTGATAATTATAAGCAGTAGCCTGAGCCCCAAATTCATTGTTGCTATATTACTGAAGATTCTGTAGTTTAGAAACAATAAAATTCAATCAGCTTTACACAATAAAATTTACAAAGCAAAATAATCTCCCTTTTCAGTGCCTTCTAAACACCTTTGTTTTGAATGGTCAAAATGCTAAGAGCATTCCAGTTCAGTAGCTCTGGTTCAGAAACATGCATAACAGTTAACAGTAATGACAAATAGATACAGAAAATAAGGAACAATCCTTGCTGCACTGAACTTTGCAATTTAACACTTAGTTTATATTTAATTAATTCAGAAAGTGAAGAACTTCAAAACTGGCTTTGAACAGGCTGTTTGTTAAAAAAAATAGAACATTTATGTTTTCACTGTTGTTTTTTCAAATGTGATGTGACAAAGTGAAAAAGCTGCATGAAAGTGTGGTTCTTTGTGTGATGGAAGTGGGATGCACCTACTAGTCTCACATCATCAAAGAAACAGACATATATCTATAATTTATGCTTTGCTTTAAGCTTCCGCTGATCCGATGTGGCTTTTTCAGACAACACAGGCAGCCCTGGCACAGCCTGTCAATCATCTGGGCATGCTCAAATTGTAGACCATTAGTAGGAGAGACAGCAAAGTTTCTTTAATGACGCTTTTATATGTGGTGTGTTGGCAGTGAAACAGAGAAGAATTGACTTGATCAATGCATTAGTCTAATCATGGGGTTCCTGCTCTTAATTTCTTTTGTCGGTAATTTCCATACTCAAGCAGCATTCAGGATACTTGTAAAGACACACTTAGAGCACTGCATGATGTATGCAGTCACCTATAAAGCATGTCTTGGATACAGCTCTGTAGGAAACAAGGAAGAGGGATAGGGGGCCAGTCAGATTTTTC